>NC_056728.1:314199675-314339675 GCF_019279795.1 Protopterus annectens
CTATAATAGTTCAGCCGTAATACAGGTCCTGACAACATGGATTTGGAATTTCCTAATGTCTCAGTGGCCAGCTGGGTAGATGTGAGCATCCTGAGACAATGTAGCAATTGTCTTGTGTACTCAGACAACCTTTTAAAACTTAAAGAAACTAACACAATATGCAAGAGATGTGCACACATAACTTCCTGGGAGGCAAAAATCTTGCTTACAAATGAGGTTGTCAAAAACGCACACACTACATCCTTCAAACTTACCAATCACCACACACATAGACCTGCTTATGCTAAGGCAACTAAAATAAACTTCTCCAAATCTGAAAGACCTCCTAAGCTATCAAACTGCAAAACGTACCCTCACCAATCAGTAAAGCACACACCAAACGCAACACCTAACACCACACATAAGCCTTCATCCAATGATCCCCCAAGAACAAAGCCCATACGGCAAGCAAACGCTTTACCTAGCACTGTTGTCACAGGGGATTTTATTGTACGACACACAGACACTCCTCTCACCAGGATGGACAAGGAGAAGATAATGGTTAGTTGCCTATCTGGAGCTAGAATCTTCAGTATCAAACATACACTCAAGTCACTGCAACACAGGTATCAATATGCTTCTATCATAGTTCATGTGGGTGTAAATGACCTGAGGCATACCTCACTGAACTATATGAAAAGAGACATTATGGATCTATTTGAATATGTGTCACAGACAGGTATGTGTCATGCATTGAACATCATTCTACCTTCACTAAGGATGATGCCACTGTATGAACAGAAAATGACTGATTTTAATAATTGGCTTAGTTACTGGAGTCACTCCAGGGAGATACAATATCTATCAGCATAGGAAGACATGATTAACAGACCACTTTGCTTTGCCAAAGATGGTCTGCACCTGTCCCCCTTGTGCTGTTGGATATTGACTAAAACTGTATCCATCCCCTTACAGCCTTTTTAGACGATGTCAAAATAATAAAACTACCAATGTAGCCAAAAAAAAAAAAAAAAGCAACCTTAAAGTATTACTGCTCAATGCTAGGAGCCTAAACAAGAAAATCCTCGCTCTACAAGCTCTCCTCACTCTGGAGAATGTAGACATCTGTGCTGCTACCAAGACTTGGTTTAAAGCTGAAGAAAATATTCTGGCAGTTGAAGGCTACAGTGCCTTTTACACATTTAGATCAATAGCACACAGACAGAAACTAAAAGTGAATGTGTCTCAATCTATGTTAGCTGTAAATGCAACTATAGGTTGGTTCAACAGGATGATGCCCTGGAGTTCATTCACATCTAAGTCTCCATAGACAAGGGTCCCTACCATCTACTGGCCAGCTACAGGTCTCCTTCTATGACCCACAAAGCTCACAGTTCATACCTAGACATACTAAAGGCACTTACCATCCAACTGAATACCCTGTTCATGGGAGACTTTAACTACCCACCTATATGCCGGGAAATGTACACTGCCTCTAACTCACAGGCACAGCGTTGCCTGGACTTCATCAACACAAACACCCTGAACCAGATAGTGCACTCTCCACCCATTATCTATATTGGTCCTAGTACTCGCCAACATGGGAGAGCATTGCACCCCCCCACCATGTCATGTCATCACTGGTGAAGTCGGATTACAAAGCTGTCTCTCTCAAAATAAAATTCAACCCAGAAAACCCAAATAAACCCATAACAGTTAGGAACTATACTAAAGCAAACTGCATCCTATTAAGTGACAGTTTGTCAAAATTCACTGCTCCCTAAGCCTCGGCAACACAGCTAATTATGCAGAATAATTTACAGAAACCCTGTACAAGCATGTAAATTGCTGCATTGAGGTGCTGTATCTACCAGAAGTACTCCCAGATATAACACCCAAAATACACTGGTAGAAGCCTTATCTATATAACAAAAGAAAAAAGTCATGTCCAAAATCCGAAAGAGCAGCTCTCATACAAACAAGACCTCTCTGATTCAACTAAATAATAAACTAAGATGTCTAACAAAGCCCAGCAAGGCCAGTTATGAGATCAGGATAGCCTCCCAGGCTAAGGACAATCACAAGGCTATGTCAGTAATCTTAAAGGTGATACTTAACAGTGTGCAGAACTAGTGGTAAATGGCACAACTTTCACTGACCACTGTGACATAGCAAATCTATTGGCTGATAAGTTTAGCTCTAACTTCACCCCCCACTACCCTCTGTAAAATTCATTGTAGCATATTCCTCCCAACTACCAACAAGGAATAGGTCCTGGAGGTGCTCACTGAGGCCAAAACACTATTTTAATGGGCCTCAACAATATCTCTGGTTGCCTCCTAAATAGCCTAAAATATGAATTAGCAGGACCACTTGAGGTACTCTGCAATTACATCCTCAAAACAGGTTACATGCCAGATGAATAGAGGGCTCTAATGGCCATCCCTCTTCATAAGGGTGGACTATCAACTGACCCTGGAAACTACAGACCCATCAGTCTGTCAACTCTAATATGCAAAGCCATGGAACAAATTATCATGAAAATGATCAACAAGGACATTGGAAACCTAGAGATACTGGACCCATCCCAGTTTGGCATTGTTAAGGGAAATGTCTTGCCTATTTAACCTGGTAGACTACTTTAAGAGGGTCACCATGGCTATGGATATGGGGAAAATGGTGTATATCCCTCTACCTTGATGAAGCCAAGGCATTCAATACAATAATGTACTCAGGTATTTGTGACAAATTCTCAGAACTAGGCATAAATCCATGCATAACTCACTGGACTGTCAGCTGTCTCACAGATAGCATCCAAGAAGTCAGGATTAGTGAGACCACCTCCACCAAGAGACCAGTTACCAGCTGCGTACCCCAGGGGTCTGTGTTGGGATCAGTTTTGTTTGGCATATACTTCTCAGAAGTCAATGCTAATATCAAAGGCCTCTGGCTCACCAACTTCACAGATGACTGTAAAATGGGAGCTATCATAGATTCTCCCATGGCACCAACATTATACAAGAAGGTGTAACACAAATGAATGACTAGTGCACAAGTCACTGATTAAAACTCAGTGCAAAGAAAAGCATTATAGTGTCCTTTGGGAAGGCATCCACCCAAGCTAATTACTTCATTGATAAAACACCCTATGAATTGACCCGATAGTTAGGGATCTGGAAATATATGTAGATAGTAATCTGGCATTTGACCAACAGATAGCCAGATAGTAAGAAAATCCTTTTATATCATCCAGCTCATAAGCAAGGGTATGACACCCAGGCCCAAGGAAGTGACAGTATCACTCTACTCAGCCTTTATCAGACCTATCTTTGAGTACAATGCCCGCTTTGGCATGTACCTAGCCAGGCACTTGCAACAGTTGGAATGCCCTCAAAGGTTCCTTACCAGGAGAATCCAGGGTATGAATACCCTGGCCTACACAGATCACCGTAGAGGGACTATCCCAGAGTCTAAAATTCTGACTGAAAGAAACTTGTCCTGATACCTCCCAGTTGTCACATC
This sequence comes from Protopterus annectens, assembly GCF_019279795.1. Classification (NCBI taxonomy): domain Eukaryota; kingdom Metazoa; phylum Chordata; order Ceratodontiformes; family Protopteridae; genus Protopterus; species Protopterus annectens. The sequence continues at coordinate 314,203,177 of NC_056728.1, forward strand.
CACTTACCACATCATCATCAACCCTACCCTGGTTTTATTTTACTTTACACAGTTCTGTCATCATTCCCTCTAGTGAACACAATTCACAACATTCAGTTCCTGTCAAAGCTTTCGGTCCCCGATCACTTGGAAACAATAAGGTTATTACATTCATGTGTGTGTTTTTGGTGAGGGTAGTTAGTCAAGACCATCAATGTTTACTTTTTAATGAACCCATCAAAAAACTTATCTTAACTGTGCAGCTCTTTATTTCCTTTATTTGTTCTGCATAGTGTAACTGTGAGCAATATAGCAAAAAGATTATAGTTTAATGAATTCATACTAAATCTTAGCAGTCTTTTGACGTATTTCCCTTAACCCATAGTAAAGAAATCTCACAGTTAGTATGTAAAACTATCACAGGTTGCTGTAATGTACAGCCCCAATTATGGCAGTACGTTTTGGCCTTCATTGTTCAAAGTTAATCTATTGCTTGCATCACACATGTTTTTTACAGCAGGTCAGAAAACCAATACACTTTGTAGTATTCAGAGATCAAAAAACAAAACATGAAAAAAAGAAGGTTGCTTCTACTACTGTTTGAAACTTGCAGCATTCTGATGCTTTCTACAGAGCAATTGGCAGTCATGTGTAACATCAAAGTACTTAGCTAGCATTCAGAAATAAACACAAAATAAAATATAAAATGAATAGAAAATTATGTTTACTAAAGTTTTAGTTTTGCACTGATCATATGCTTTCATGTATGGTAGTAGCAACTGAGGTCATAAAATTCCTGAAAGGCTACTTTTCTCTGAGGATAAAAAGCACAGGTGAAACTAATGAATGACTCTGTGAGAGCTGTTGTGAGTACAACTGCAATTTAAAGGAGAAGCACAACCACAGAGTAAAATAAACATGTTTATTTCATCATGGTTTGGTGTTTTCTACATGTTAACACCACTCTGGGACTATTTATAGGTTTTTAAATCTTTTTATATGAAATTTCTGACTCTGCCCACATGGGGTCTAGCATCTTGAAGTCATCCCGATTGTTTAGTCTGCCTCTAGGTATCTCACAATGCAGTGCTTGTCTGTAAAAAAATTACATCACACAGCCTTCCTTCTTCCTAAAGCCTCTCCCACTGCATTGATTTTACATGCATACACTGCTGTCTTTCAGTCAGTTTGATTTAAGTAAAATTTCATGCCATTTAATGACTACATAAAATACAAAACAGTGCGAATGCCACATAACAGACTTTCAAAGTGCTTTTTACTGCTGTTTCATTTTAGAATGGCTAAATTGCAGTCTTTTGTGAAGCCTGAATTGTACTATTTCTGCCCATCCACCTTCATAGCTAAGTTCCCTAGCTGTCAAAGTGCTAAGGGTAATTTGAGCTGTTACCTGCTGTGACTGACAGCTCAGAGCAGGAGACTTGACTAGTGCTGTTTCCTTGTTGTAGCCTTTACTTTCTGTATGAGTAGGGCAAGGACCAGGGAGCTGTGACATCACAGCATGTGTGGGGTTTTAGAACGGTCATGGTGATGTCAGTTTGGGGAGGAAATTGGCCAGAAAACTGCCTGTATTCATTGGCCTTGACATGAATGAATTGGAGTCTGCAGCAAACTTTTCCAGGGTGGGATAAAAGCTTTTTGAAAGTGAAACCACCCCAGTATGGTAAAGTACTGTTCTAGTGGACAGAAACAGTCAATTTACAATGTTTTAAATTCTGTATTGTTGTTTATTCATAGCAGGGACTGTAAATAGGGAGAAAAAGGACAGAGAAAGTGAGCATTTAATAACAGAATCCTGTATTGTCCTTTAAGATGGAATTTGACTAAGACCATTGGAACTTCCTGTAAGCACCTCTCCCCCAACCCCTGCAGCCAAAGCTGGGACTGAGGTCTGATCACAAAAGTAATGCTATTACTGTTACTTTTGTGATTATTTCTCAGACAACCCAAGGTACAGTATAGATCCTAGGTGTATTTTTTTAAGATAGTGATATACTTTGGTGCGTGTATAACTAAATGTGCAGCTGAGTCACACATTTCTGTTGGAAGGTTGACTATCACATAAGATAGCATAATGCTTTGTGCATTTTAAGTAAGATCAGTAGCAGTTTGCAACATCCCTGATGGAACACAAATCAGCCAATTAGTCATGTCACAGCTAAATCTTTTCCATAGTATAGGTACAAAGAAAAAACTTAATTTCTTGAGATATGAGCTATATTTTATTAGAGCATAAATGCAATGAAAATTTCTCTTTATCAAACTGCTGTATCATTTCTTTATGGGATAAAATGAGTTTTTAAAGAAGTTCAACAGAGTAGGCAAACCAGCATTTGAAATTACAAAATGCAGTGTCAGTAATACCTATAATTTCAATTATTAGCCTGCTATGCAAGAAAGGAGTTTCCAGAGCAGAAACAAAACCTCATGCCATCTTTTTTTTCTTTTTTTACAAGGACTTTGTAACAGGATCTCCCAAAATGTGAGACATACCATACATGGACAGTAAGAAAGTGCGTGTCAGCAAGAAAATTAAGTCAGTGCTATATACTACAGCTTGCCTGAGGCTTTCAATGAGAAATGAAGGCTTGTGACTAGAACCAAGCAATAAGCATAAATCAAGTACTATGTCAGAGTGGGTCACTTAGGCTTCTTCTGCTTTATAGACTGGAAAAGGACACGGTATGCGACGGCCACTGGTGAACTTCTTTGCTGCTTCTTATTTATGATCTGCCTGTGTATCATAAGTAGAGGCACACTTTCCAGCTTTCATTCCTCATACGATATATAATAGGTAAGATTTCATTGCACTGTATATAAAGCAGGGCTGAAACAATCCGAGTGTTATGTCTGATGGAACTTTTCTTAGCTCAAAATGATGTTTTAATGCAAAATATGCAGCTTTTATATTTTTCATATTTACACTTGAACAGGTTAGGACAAATGCAGACATGCTACAAAATGACGTAACTTTTTTGCTGCTGTTGATCACCTTAAAATATTTGTTCTTCGTCTCAGATCACATTCAAGTCACCCTGATTGTCTGTGTCCATTTGCATGCACATAATAACATTTGCCATGCTATTTATGTGATGTTTATCATGTAATACTGGGGTCCTGTTTGTGCACTCAGAAAATTTTTCAGTTCTTGGTGCTGGAAATGTGTAGCCTTTACAAATGTAATACTGGTTCCATTGAAGAGAAATAGCCGAGTTTTAGACTTCCTAGTGAAATTTCAAGACCTGAAATATCACCTCTAGTACAGTCAATACCTACACACTAGTTTTATGCTGATACTTTTTCACTTTTTTTCTCAAAAATAAAGGATTGCATTTATATTTAAACTAGATTTGTGCTATGTTTCTCACTGCAATTGCTCAAGTGTAAAAAACAGAAATGAAGCATAAAGCAAAATGTTTTGTCTTACTACAAATTTTACAAGGAAAATTTAGCTTTATAGTGTGTTTGTGAAGTAAAAATAGACTAACCAATGACTTGCTGAGAAGAGAGAATAAAAGATAACTGATTTATTTCAACCACCTAGAAAGTGAAAATATATCTGCACTAATATGCCTAAAGTAAGCTATTGCATATATTCTATGAAATTACCATTTTTTGTGTTTGAGCAGAACCTTGACTGCATGACTGAATCGTTGAACATTCCTCACTCAAAATAGCATCAAACATTCGGCAAGTTGATTAGATTTTGTGAGTTCCCACAGAAAAGCTAATAATACAAATAACTTAAGACATGGTAACACAGAAATGTGTAATAAAATAGAAGGAGAATACAATATTAAACATTTACAGCTATGTTCAGTAAGAGAACAGTATAGCAAAGGCATAATATTACAATATTACATGATAAGTAAAAATGTCTGTATCTCTGTAAAATGTCCTTAATTGTGTGTGTGTATGTATATATATATATATATATATATATATATATATATACATATATATATAGCTTTTGGGGGAGCCAGACTCATGAATCAAAAGGGTCTATGTCCCAGCTCAGTTGTCTGTTTTTCAAATGATAAAGAAATGCATATGTTTAAAATACCCTCTTTATATCTGTTGAAACAAAAATTTAAGTTTAAATTACTATTTTACTGGAGTAACTGGGTAAATGACACTTGCATGCTTGAAGCACAAATACAGTGGTATGCAGGAATGAGTCTGCCATGTGTCTTCCAGACACAGATAATTATCTAATTACAAGCATTAATTATATAAAACATACAGGAAGTGGGCAGACAGGCATTTGAAATGACAAAGCAGTGTGACCAAATATAAACAAAATTTACTATGTCTAATGTTCTTTGCATTATTCCCTAATAAATATGCTATAAAATTAAAATGATTTCTGTGGGAACTTGCCAAATATAATCAACTTGCAGTCATTCACAGTACATGTTGCTAGCTCTTGTTTGCCTTCTTTCTCCAGAGTTTTGGTAGTTTTAGTTTCTGTAATGTAAACAGCCATGCAACACATGCTTTCAGTTGGAGGCATTGTGAAATGTTAATGATGTGAAACTTAGTTATACTGCATAGTTTGCAATGAAAACCTGGTAGAGTGATGGTATATAGAGAAAAGTGATGCAAATTTTAGTGACAGTTATTTCTGCTTATGCTTTGACTGTGAGATTTGTGTTTTAGTTCTTGTGCATTCAGTATATAAAACAGAAATTGCTTCTAAGGCATACATATTTTTTCAGCAGGGTTATTCCTTTTTATATCTGCTGTCACTTGTGAATCTGCAATACATTGCATTGCCTGGGAGAATGGCTTTGATGTAGCTATCTGGTGAATAGATAAATACATTCCACATTTTGTTGAAGATGCAACCTTTTGAGGAAGACCTGCAGTACCAATGGCATTTCTTTTTTTCCCCCTTAACATGACACAGTTTCCTCTCATGGTGATAACAAGCTCCCAGTCTGAATGCATAGAATCAGTCTACAGTGTAGGACAGCGTCTTCTAATAACAACAGATGTAGGTGATAGGACTCTTTCCTAAGTATAAACAAATATAGCTGTATGTTTGGATGAAACTAACCAAACGGCATGATGTCTTTTAAATTTATGTGACAATATGCAGTGTTAAATTATCTTTTATTCTAATATGATGCTCAGTGTGAGATCGCTTTGATATAATAAAATTCAGAGAATAACAATGCATTTTCTTTATTACAAAAAATATGTGTTACAGGGAGAAGAATGCAAGGTACATGTCAGGAATAATTATAAAGCTTTTATTTTTTAAAAAACCTCAAGAATGATAGTCATGTTTGGTACCATTTGTTATACATTGTTACTGTTTTCAGGCTAGATCACTTGCAGAAGCAGTCAATGAAACAATTGATTCAGAGAGAGAACTAAACTTGTGTGCAGCACAACTGATAGGGGCTTAGTAATGTTTTCCTTGATTCTGTATGTTACAGGAAGGGCCAGGTATCCCCATAACCCTATAGACAATAAAATAGGCTACTGGAAAATGTATGTATGGATGGATGGCTAGGAATCCACTATATATATGCTGTCTGATCCCACAGTAATTGACTTTTTAGTATTACCTTTTGCAGCCTTCATCATATCTATAGTTATATAAGGGGTGTCTCCCCTTATTTCTATAGTGCTCTGACATATGTCATCTTATTGTGGAGAATGCACAAAATTATCTCTACAAAGCATTTGTTGCATTTTGTGGCTGGGTGATCAATTCGTTGTTTATTCTTATCATTATATTTACAATGCTGCACTTTCAGTTTTCTGATGTAATTAATACATTTCTATTCATTTCAATCTTTGATATCAAGTTGAATTGATAGCTAGATCTATAAGAGTTGACAAAAAAGTGTTTTTTTTTGCTTTTTGTTAGGTTTTTAGTGATTGTTTGTTCTACAGACACAAATAGCTGTTACATTATTTTACTTTGATAAAGTTAAAAACTTAATATGGGTTTGAAAGAAAAACTTTCACCACAACCTATAGTCATCAAATTACCAGAACCCCAAACATTTCTTTTTTTTTTTTCAAAACAGGTTTATTGTTTTAACATATAAGAGAAATATCATAACAATTTTATACAAGTAATTAAAAATAGGTATTATTATAATATTCAACAAAACAACTAAAGTATTTACAAAGACATCCACTACAATCAGATCAATTAATTAAACTAAAATACCGTGCTATTGAAATTAGAATTTTTTTAACAAATTTTGTAAATTATCCCATACAATATAATATGATGTTTTTCTAGTTGTTCTCATTCTAATTGTCAGGATACAAGGATTACGAACAAAGTGCAAAACGAAAGTTATTTATTTTACAGCTTCACCAGCACAGCGTTAAAAACACATAGAACACATCCAAAGTGTAGTATATCATCAAGCGCTTTCACCCGGGCCCTCCCAGGCTTTCTCAAGACATTCATTACATAGTTTGGTGGGTTCATTTATACTACCCTTACCAGATCTCAATTATTTAATTGATATTCAATTAATCTATTATTGCATTTATAATTAAAATTAAAAAGATAGAGTCCCTTATAACATTGTCACAAATTGATGATGTTAATTTTACTACAATGTTATAATACACCATCTCTTATTCCACTCTACTATGGGATACAAAAACATTATCTTTTATAAGTATATTTAACCATTATTGACATTTAAAAATGCATATTAAAAAGTACATGTTAAAAAACTTTTCAAAACTATTAAACCTACTAACAGCTGCAATAGCTGTTAGTTGGAATGTCAAAATTCTTCAATACTTCATAACTACAACATGCTAAAAACTACCTAACTAAAACTTTATAGTACACAATCATTTACATCTGTCTACATCTCTTACATATTGTGCATCCTGCATTTATTTCTTTGGGTTTTTGAGCTTTAACAAGATCTTCCTAATAACACCAAGTGTTGTATACTGTTGTTATATACCTCTCCAAGCCATAAAAACTACTATACCTAATGTCATATATTGTTAAAACCTGTGAGACCCCTACCCTGACACATGTCCCTTGTGGTCTATTTAGAACATTGCTCATTCTACTTTTTTGTTATATTATAACTTTGCTCTTCTACTTCTTAGCAAACTTGCAATACTAATAGCTCCATTAAAGCCAGGGGGCTTAGCTGCTTCTAATCTTTGTTTATTCTACTTTTTTGTTATATTATAACTTTGCTCTTCTAATTCTTAGCAAACTTGCAATACTAATAGCTCCATTAAGGCCAGGGGGCTTAGCTGCTTCTAATCTTACCTGCCAGAGCAGTTCTTTATACTCTAAGGATGTCTCCCAGTCACCTCCTCTGGGGTTAATGTGTGCCTGTTCTAACACTATAAACTTTAACTCCATTCCATCACAAGTCAATGAATGCTTAAAAAATGCATTCGTTTCTTTCCCTTTGCTGATATCGTAGAGGTGCTCATATATTCTTTTTGACAATGTCCTCTCTGTTTTACCTATGTAAAAACTTTGGCAATACTGGCACAACCCAAGGTAAACCACTCCCTTCGCCTTACAATTGAAGTACCCGGGAGACTTTATGTACATTTTTCTTGCCTTCAAGTTTTTATCCATTCCCTATACTTAGGGTGCATGAATATAAAGTTACGATAACTAATAATAATATTTAATGGGTAACAAACCATATGTTTAGGTGTAATAGGTGAAGTACAAAATTCCTTTAGCAACCACAACATGGAGTTATTTACAATCATATTTTTATGTGTTAAGGAGATTTTCATGAAGTGCATACTAATTAGCTCCCAATAATCTTTCCATTTTGCGATATATGACTGATCTATTAATAAAGTAATAACTTTTATAATAGAAGAGATAATATATAAATTAAAGTCTGGAAAAGAAATACCCCCTTGAGACCAGCTATTAGTATGTTTCTTTAATGCAATCCTAGGTCTATTAGGTGCACATAAGAAATTTAACATTAGTGTATTCAGTTTCTTGATAATTATTTTTGTAGGTGAAAGTATTATTGATTGTATTAAGTATAAAATCTTGGGGAATATTATCATTTTAATAATTGTAAGTCTCTCCTCCATAGTAAAAAACATATTATTCCAGGTATTAAAAAGATTTTGTATATTAAGAAAACAGGTATTATAGTTATTATATATAATAGATTTAATATCTTTAGATAGTATTATACCTAAATAAGTTATCTGACCTGAATTGGGTACATATTTAGTAAAATCACTAATGAGAATATTTTTCGTGTATATATAGGTAGTATTTTAGTTTTTTCTTCATTGAATATTAAACCAGAAATACTTTTAAAATTCATCATTTTATCAAATAAAGACTGCATAGAAGAATTAGATCCTGCTGATGTAATTAGAACATCATCTGCAAAAAGTTGAATTTTTGATGTTGTATTTTCGTCTATTTCAAAACCCTCTATGTCAGTACTGTTTCTAATCAAATTAGCCCAAGGCTCCATTACTAAAGTGAATAATAGTGGAGAAAGTGGACATCCTTGCTTTGTATCTTTAAGAATGGGTATTTTTTTTTTTGAAACATATGTTCCTACCTTAATATAAGCCAGCGTTCCTTTGTATAAATGCTCAATTAAATTTACAAATGCATCAGAGAAGTTTGTGCATTTCAGTAAGGTAAACAGATAGTCCCAACTTACTGAATCAAATGCTGAACCTATATCAAGACTAATAAGTGTTAAATCTTTCTTTTTCCTATTTGCAAAATCAATTAATGTTAAAGATCTACTTATATTATCAAAAGTATTTCTATTTACAATGAAGCCCGTCTGATCTATATCTATAATGCTGGGGATGATTGTCTTCAATCTATCAGCAAAAATACTCATAAACATTTTATAATCAACATTAAGTAATGAGATGGGTCGATATGAAGAACATCTAGTTGGATCTTTATTAGGTTTTAAAATTGGTGAAATAAATGTATATTGCCAAGATGGGGGGGGGGTTATTAACTTAGTTTGGGCCAAAATAAAAACCTTATGTATTAATGAATATGTAGTTTTAGAAAGGATTTTATATATCTCTGGTATAATACCATCATTACCCGGTGCTTTGTTTGATTTAAGCTTATTTATTTGTGTAATAACTTCTGTATAGGAAATACTCTTGTCCAATAGTTTAATCTGTTGTTTATTAAGCTTTTTATTCATGTTTGTGGTTATAAACTCCTTTATTTTATCTTTAGGTTCCATGTTAACGTTGTTATGGTTAATCTTGTGAAAGTGATTTCTAAATTCATCCAGTATTTCTGGTATACTAGAAACATTCTTCTTTTTCCTTAGAGAAAAGATTTCTTTGATATGGTTTTGTTTATTCAATCTTTTGTTTTATTTTTAAGTCTATGTAAGTATTTGGGGCTTATTGAATAAGACAAAACTTGTATTACTATAAAGTTATTTTAACTTTATGAGTTAAAATTTCTTTGTATTTCTCATTTAGTTTGTTTATTTCTTCAATAACTTTCTTGTCCATAATATTTTCTTTATTATTATGTTTATAAGAGTCTAATTTACTTTGAATATCTAACAATTCCTTATCCCAAGATTTCCTTTTATTATTATACCATCTGATACTTTGTCCATATAGATATGATTTTAAGGCATCCCAAACATAGACAATGGAGACTTCAGGAGTATTATTTATGTCTAGAAAATGTTGTACTTCTGAAAGTATATATTCTTTATAGTCTTTTAGCTGAGTTAAGTATGCTGGTATCCTTTTGATCTGAACATTATGAGTATTTTTTACCATGAATTCAAAAACAATTGAGTTATGATCAGATATAGGACATGAAATGATTTTGGAATTAATTAAATCTGTTACCATCTGGTTAGAAATAAAGACCATATCTATTTTTGAATAAGTTTTGTATCTGTTAGAAAAAAAGGTGTATGGTAATGATTTTGAATCTATCTGATTATTAATATCATTCAAATGATAAGAATTAGCAAAATCATTTAAATGTTTTGCATTAGATGTAATTCTTCTTTTCCTTATAGTGGTAGTATCACTTTCATGTAGTATACAATTAAAATCACCAGCTAAAATAATATCCCCTATAGAGAATGATATGATCTTATCAATATGATGTTTCACTGTATTAATACCAATTCCAGGTATCCAGTATACATTAATTAAAGTGTAAGTCTTCCCATTAATTTGTATTGTAACCATACAAAACATTCCTTTGTCATCCTGAAAAGACTTAATGGTTTTAGGAATGGGCATACTTTTATTCCATAAAATAGCCACTCCTCTTTTTTCTGAGTGTGCTCTGAACTAACCAATACTGTATACTTATTAGTGGCTAGTTTATCAATATCTTTTTCAAGAGATGGGTTTCTTGCAGGAAGACTAGATTGGCCTTGTGTAAATTAATGTATCTTATTAGGCTTGCCCTTTTACACGGATTATTCAATCCATTAATGTTTAAAGAAATTCCTTTTAAAGATGTCATTTGGCATTTTTAAAACTCAAGAATCTTATGATCGAAATAACAAATAACAAGATAAATAATGTTACATCTCCTCTTTTAGGTGTACCTTTAAATATAGCTGTATTTATTAAATCTCTTATGGGATTTTGTATAGGATTCAATTTTGTTTGTAGTGACAATGAGTATACAAAATATATTGTGGATGTCAAAACTATATACATATAACAATGAACAAGTGAAAATAATGTAAGGATTAAACCTTGCATCCAGCCTGGAGTTGAAAACTCCAACTTAGAGTAGTATTTACTGTTAGATTTTATGAATATAAATCTGAAATTAATTATGTTGTAAATATGCTGAAAGAAAAGGCTTGCTTAAATGCAGAAACAAAGCTTAAGTAATATGTGATCAGCAGTCATACTAAATGACCATGGCTTGGAAAAGGAATCTGCTGAATGGACATTTTTCCCTTAAAGAACAATGGCATGTTATTCTGCATGGAAAAACAGGATAACAGATGTTTTTTATACAAAGATCCAAATAAAATACAGGATGTTCACACTGTCAGAAAAGCTGATCTCTGACAATGTGTTTTCTCAAAAATATGTTTTTCTTCATAAAAAACAGGATATGCTTATCAGCATTGACATAAGAACACATGTTTCTATACACAGATTCAAATAGAATACAGGACAATGTGTTTCCTCAAAAATATGTTTTTCTACATGGACATCAGGACACTGTTACAGGATATTCACACTGTCAGAAATGCTGGTCTCTTACAAGACATTGTTAAACAAGGAAGTTTAGTATTGTTTCTACAGGATAAGCAATTCTCCAAAATATGTTTAAAAAGAGTATATAAAGAGCTGTATAAATCCAGTTGTTTAGGGATATGGTAGGAACACATTTGGTGTTCTGAGGTAAATGTTATATCTCTCACATCATCTGTACTATATGAGAAGTAAAGTTGGAACAGTACTTTTAAGCTGCAACGTTCGTCCAGTTTTATTTATTATAAAAGTTATTGGTTACTGCTCTTAAAGACAAGTGCTGCAAAGTATATTCTCCCATCAGTGTATATTCTGCAACTTTCTGTATGCAACAGACTGTGAATGCAAATATAATCAGACTTTGAATTTTAGCAAGAATCCATCCAGGCAAGAAGCAAGAAGCAAGTAAGAGCAATATAATATATTTTTTCATTTACTACTCAAGTTAACCCCCTACCCTAAGCAGCAGTACCTCAGCTACCACCTTATCAATTTAATACTAGTTATATTTAACTGAGGTTAACAGTTTTCAATTCAATTATCTATCAAGACAAAACCACACATTTGGTAAAACAGCATCATATAAACTAAAATAAACTTTTTTTTTTTTTAAACTGTTCATACTACTATATAGATCTATGTAATATATAACACTTGTATTCAAATAGCATTCAAATAATCTTGATGTTAGAAATCAAGAGGAGAGAAAATTAGGTTCTAACATTCATTTAAATCAAAAATTTTGGCTAATATGATTCAGACATTACATATATTAAGATGCATCTATTTTCTGTCATGTGAATACTATTAACAGCTTCCAAAAAAAAAATCTTGAATTGTTTGTATATGAGCATTTACTTAAACTCATTATTGTCAATAGAGTAAAATATTGTATTCATAAAAATTATTATAAATCATATTGCATAGTTATGCAAATTCTCAGAAACACTTGCATTATTAAAAAAAAAAGCCATCACACACATACACACAGACACACACACATACATACACACACACATACACATACACACACACACACACACACACACACACACACACACATATATATATATATATATATATATATATATATATATATATATATATATATATATATATCTGATCTCACTGAGTTATGTCTTTGTTGAGCACTATCCTACTTGCTGTCCCTAGAATAAATCTGTCTGCTTTATAGAAAATAATGCACAGCAAACACATTTTAGTAACCAGATTTTACAATCATGCTAACCTACTGCTTTAAAATATATCACATGACATTTCTTCCAGAATAGAATTATAAAATTGTTTATGCTTGTCAATCAGATGAATTAAATGAATTATAATAAAGTATATGTTTGGAACAGAAGTTTTAACACAGATTATTATGCTGCTGTTAAGTAGATTTTTAAAAACATTTAAATAAATGTTTCATTTTCTATGCCTTCTAAAATAAGACATTTACTTACTACAAGAAACTACATCATTTAAACTCATTATAACTGACATTTTATGAATAGAGTATTTTTCCTGAATCTGTGGTGTGTCAGTATAATAACTAGGTCAGAGGTTATACTAACTGCTTTCAGTTTCTCTGTGAGAATTCTGTGAGTTGAAGCTTTTGAAGTAGTTCATGGACACTGTGCATGAGACAGCCCACATCCCAGATTGTCTCCCTTAACATTTTGGCGGGAAACTTATTAAAACTTGTGGCAAACATTCATTTTGTCAATAGAGTAAAATATTGTATTCATAGAAATTATTATAAATCATATTGGATAGTTATGCAGATTCTCAGAAACACTTGCATTATTATATAAAGAAAAAAAAAGCCATCACACTCACGCACACACATACACATACATACACACACACACACACACACACACACACACACACACACACACACACACACACACACACACATACACACATATATATATATCTGATCTCACTGAGTTGTGTCTTTGTTGAGCACTATCCTACTTGCTGTCCCTAGAATAAATCTGTCTGCTTTATAGAAAATAATGCACAGCAAACACATTTTAGTAACCAGATTTTACAATCATGCTAACCTACTGCTTTAAAATATATCACATGACATTTCTTCCAGAATAGAGTTATAAGATTATTTATGCTTGTCAATCAGATGAATTAAATGAGTTATAGTAAAGTATATGTTTGGAGTACAAATTTTTAACACAGATTATTATGCTGCTGTTAAGTAGATTTTCAAAAACATTTAAATAAATGTTTCATTTTCTATGCCTTCTAAAATAAGACATTTACTTACTACAAGAAACTACATCATTTAGACTCATTATAACTGGCATATTTTATGAATAGAGTATTTTTCCTGAATCTGTGGTGTGTCAGTGTGATAACTATGTCAAAGGTTATACTAACTGCTTTCAGTTTCTCTGTGAGAATTCTGTGAGTTGAAGCTTTTGAAGTAGTTCATGGACACTGTGCATGAGACAGCCCACATCTCAGATTGTCTCTCTTAACATTTTGGTGGGAAACTTATTAAAAACTAGTGACAAACATTCATTTAGTAGTGTAAATGCATGTAAACATGACAAAACCTTCACAATGTATTCCACAGACCATTACAGCCTCTTACTTCTTTTCAGGAAGAGAAACAAATTGAATCACAGCTTGCCATTAAATCTTCAGATATTTTGACTGGTTATGAAACAAAACATTATAAATGACATATTGTATGAATAGAGTATTTTCCTGAATCTGTGGTGTGTCAGTGTGATAACTATGTCAAAGGTTATACTAACTGCTTTCAGTTTCTCTGTGAGAATTCTGTGAGCTGAAGCTTCTGAAGTAACTCATGAATACTGTGCATGAGACAGCCCACATCTCAGATTGTCTCTCTTAACATTTTGGCGGGAAACTTATTAAAAACTAGTGACAAACATTCATTTAGCAGTGTAAATGCATCTAAACATGACAAAACCTTCACAATGTATTCCACAGATCATTACAGCCTCTATGTAAGTGAAATTAAGCCCAAAATTACCAACAAGCAATAAAACTCAACATTCTTCTCCCAACTCAATTTTCATACAAATCCTATTATTCACTGTGCCCACACAATCAAAAGCATTTCTATATATTAATAAATAAAAGAAAAAGAGAGTAGAAAATAAAAGGGAGTAAGGCAGAAATAAAAAAATGTAAGAGAAAGCTGTAAGAAGTATATACAATGGAATGTTACTTACTGTTTATATTAATAGAGTTAAAAATAAAACATATTATTTACTCTTATTTAGTTCTGATTATTATTAGTTAAAGCATAACAGATTATTTACAAACAGGCATAAGCAGTATAATCAAGAAAGTATAATTAGAAATAGCATTTGAAGAACTTATAAAAACTTTTACAAGGAATAAATATGTTATTATTCTATTAATGATATTTTCATTACTGTTCTCTCCTGCCCTCCCCACCCTTTACCCACTACATAATCTAAATAGAATGTCATTGTTTAAACAAAGAAAATAATAAAAGAGAAGGAAAAAAGGTAAAGATAAAAAAATGTATCAAATTACTAACCTTACTTCTTTTCAGAAAGAGAAACAAATTGAATCACAGCTTGCCATTAAATCTTCAGGTATTTTGACTGATTATGAAACAAAACATTTCTTTGCACATAGAGAATAACTTTGATTAAATCTTTTCCAAAATATTTGTGGCTTTCTGGAAATGCAGGAACTATATTCAAAAAGATTAATAATGAACTAAAATGATGAGAGAGAAAAAACATATAACAAATCATTTGTTTTTTAGTCTCTTCTTCTTCTCTGAAGTCTTCCACAAAGCTTCAGTTGCCAATCTCTTTAATGAAGAACTAGCCCATTCCATTTCTTCTATTTTATCCAAAATCCTTTTTTCTTTGACAAACAGTAAAGCAGAGTCTAAATCATCGAAAACCTTAGGACCATCAGGAAGGAAGATTTTAAGCTTGGCAGGAAACAGAAGGTATGTTTTAAACTGTGCTTTTAAGCTCCCTTATTAGTGGCAGAAAAACTTTTCTTTTAGCTATTACCATGGAAGAATAGTCATTGTCAAAACGCACAGTTGTCTCATTAATCTTAACAGGAGCTTTAGCCCAAGCAGATTTAAGAACCATCTCTTTATCAAAAGATTATAGAAATCTAACTATAACTGATCTAGGATATTTTTTGTTAGAGTTAGTATTAGCTATAGATCTATGTGCTCTTTCGATACCAAAAGAGAATGCTTCTGGTAAGTCTAAAGTTTTAGGAGCCAAGTTGTTAAAAAGAAGTAATATTGTTACCTTCAATATTTTCTGGCAGTCCAAAAATCCTAATGTTATTGCGCCTAGATCTATTTTCCAGGTCATCCAGCTTTGTTTGTAAATGTGTATTTTGTTTCAGCAGAAACTCAATGTTGATTTCCTCTTCTTGGATTCTATTTTCCATGTCATTCACAGCTTCTTCTATGCCTGTCATCTGGTTCTTCTGTTGTTGCAGGTCTGTATGTAACAGGTCTATTTGTTTTGTAGTTTTTTCTATGAAGGTGTCTATTTTAGTATCCATTTTATCAGTAAGTTGCTGGATTATAATTATCAGAGACTGAAGTTCTTTCTTGATGCTGGAGTCTTGAGAATTTGTCTTACTGGAACTCATTTCAGACTGATAAACTGACAGGAAAATTTCCACAGTGATTTCTGACAGGAATATTGTTAAGATTTCCTTTCTTTTTTAGATATAGTTCAAGAACTATATAAAACAAACGTATTTAGAAAGAAAATTACTTCAAAAATTAATTTTTTAAGTAATTCATTCCTGTCAGTGTAATGAAATTGGTGGAGCTGAAGAAATCTGCTGCTATCCTGTGTTCATCCTTGGCCACGCCCCCCAACCCCAAACATTTCTGGAATAACATCATAAAATACAAAATCAAGCAATAAAATATCCTAAAACCCATTACCAAAGTAATCAAACTACAGTAATGTCTGCAAATTAACTCCCACCTCATACAAATGGCTGCTTCATTAGTACTGCAATAACAGCCCACTAACATCAGTCTTAACGATAAAGAAGGCCACGGACACTTCGATGTAAAACCTGTATGTACAGAGCACATACAGAAACCTCTAAAGAAACAAAAGCCAACAACTTTCACTTCTCACCTACTGCTGCCTGAATACCCGAGAGCAGCTGTTACCTCAATAGCATACCCAACATCTAGCCTCTTCAATAAATCTGTAAATAAACAGTATGTTCCCCTAACTTGGAAACAATCATATATCATTCTCATACATAAAGGGGGAACAGGCCATACTGTCTCTAATTTCAGACCCATAGCGTGCCTAACTCTTCTCTCAGAGATATTGGAAATGTATTAATAAACAACTTCTCGAACACTTAATTAATAATAATCATCTGTCTCCAAGTCAGCATGGCTTCTGGCCTGGAACAGTGCAGACACAGCTCTCCTTTCTTTCTTAAACTCAATACATAGTCACCTCAAGTCTCACACAGTGACTGTAGCCATATTACTGGGCCTTTCTAAACCCTTTGATACTGTCTCCCATCACCTACTAATTAAATGGCTTTCAAAACTAGATATAGCAAATTCTGCACTCACCTGGTTCGAAAGCTACCCTTCTGACAAATCCTATGTTGTAAAGTGGAAGGATTTCTACTTAACCTTCTCTCCAACTACTAATGGTGTTTCCCAGAGAGCTACCCTTTGTTCACTTTTACTTAGTATATTTACTAGTGGCATGCATAATATTGCTGATTAAGAAAACATTGTACAATATGTCAATGATTCCCCCTTATATGCTTTTCCAGTGCCCTTACTCAACTACAACTACAAACTCAAACCTCCTTATCCAAACCAGAGGCTTGACTTGCAGACTCACAATTAATAGCAAATCTTAACAAAGCAAAATGAATGATCTTTATGACTGGTACACTAGTAATAGCACTCCACAGTTAATTGCAACTGCAACTGACAAAACAACCATAGAGCAAGTCAGTCAACCCAAACTACTAGATGTAATTATAAAGTGGTAATTTAAATCCGATCAACATATTAACTCAGTTATCTTTAAAACTATCATGAAATTGAAATGCTGTGTATATCAAACCTCAACACTCCAAGCTCAGCTACAGGTCAGTCACTCTCTCCTCTAACCTACTCTACTTTATGCCTTCACTACATTAACCAACCTACAAAAGTCAAACATAGGTAAGGTAGAAAATATTAGAAGAAAATAGCTAAATTTGCCATTAATCAACCACTTAAATCCCATCACTGCTCAGCCCTTTCACAGATCTAGTGCCTTGAACTGTACAACATGTTGAATGTACTCAAATGAAAATTGCACACAACATTCTAAACTACCTTAGCATTAAACTCTGTTATTGCTACACTGCACTTCTAGAAAACATCTAAGATCACAGGATCCACATCTAATCTTATTCACTGACTCTAGAAATCACTACAACGACTCCCTATACTCTGTATGCAGATCCAAACTGTGAAACTCTTAGAGGGCAGAACATTTTGGGGTATTCCCCTCATATTTCCTTTGTTTTCATAGGATCATAGGCGATTACTAGGCTATCAACCCAGAGGTCATTTTAAGCCTAGTACTAGTCAATACCCAGGATTGTATTTAGTGATGACTGCCCATGTCCAGGAAGGTTGTGGGTGCTATCATGAGAATTTGCGTTGTCCTATTCACTACTCCAGGTTCCTCTTGAACAGTGTCATAGAGGTGTTCTGTTTCACATGAATTGGCAGCCTGCTCCAAAAACATGGCAGTCACTGGGAGATAAATCTGTCCCTTCAGAAAGTCTTATTTAAGTCACAGGCCATATTTAAGTCCCTGGAACAGGTAGCCCTAGACCCATATGATTTATGAATATGCAGTAAGTTTATTAGGTTTAAGTCATGGGTTGCTCTGTAGGCCAGGCATAAGTCTCAAGTAAAAGGTCTATATGATATGGAGTGTAGTTACAGCGACTTTAGTTGGTGAGTGCAACGCACACGCTGGAAGCCCTTGATCTTCTTTGTTAGAAACCTCTGACGCCTTTCTAATTTCTGTAGGTGCTCAGTATGGTCCATACTGAATGGGGAATTATACTCAATTATGGACCGGAGAAGTGCCGAGTATAGGGGGGTTATAACCTCTTTTGCTCTTGAGAAGATGCCTTTAGGTATTAAGTGAGCTATGTGGAAATCTTTCTTTACAATAGTAGACATGTGGTGGTCAAAGTTAAGGTTGTAGTCAACCTGTGATCCCAGGTCCCTTACCACTTCACAGGTACTTAGGGTATTGTTGTTGATTTGATAGTGTGAAGAGACATTCTTTGTGCTGAAGGGAATGAAGATGCATTTCTTTGCATTAAGTTTGAGACCGTGATTAATACACCAGTTGTTGGTCTGTGTGAGACCATCCTGGAATATACTGACATCATTTGGGGATTCAACGATTACACCTAGTTTGCAGCCATCTGCAAATTTGGTCAGCCACAACCCTTTAGTTTTGATCTGATCTTCTGAGAAGTATATACCAAACAGTAGGGGGCCCAGCACTGACCCCTGTGGCACCCCACTGGTAACAGGTCAGCTGGTTGATGTGGAATCACCCTCTTTGATAGTGTGTGTCTGGTTTGTGAGCTAGCCAGCAACCCATCTTATAACAAAGGAGTTTGCATTCAGTTTGCTAAGTTCATCAGTAATGCCTGAATATGGGATTGTGTCAAAAACCTTTGCCAAGTCGAGTTATGTTGTGTGCACAGATTTGCCCACATCAATGACCTTGGTCACACTTTTAAAGAAATCCACCACATTTAACAGGCAGGATGTCCCCTTCACGAAGCTGAATTGGGTAGGATTTAGGGTTTGGAGGTCACTTATGTCTTTGTTTGTGAGGTCGATAATGATACGTTCCATGGCCTTACAGATGAGGCTGGTCAGGCTTATAGGTCTGTAATTCCCTGGGTCTGCTGCTAGGCCACCTTTGTGGAGGGGAATAATTGTAGCTGTTCTCTGTTCTGCAGGAACAAAGCCTGTGGTTAGGTTATGATTGATAAAGGTACTTAGTTCATGTTTTAGCCTATTTAGAAGACAGCCTGGAATGTCATCTGGTCCCAATAGAGGCCATGTTCTTTGTCTTGGACAGGGCTTTGGGGACCTGCCCTTCAGATATGTAAGGTGGGGGGGAGTTTTGGGGAAAGTCTGTTGTAAGTTAGGAGGGAATAAGGAAGTGAAATTTTCACCAAACCTGTCCACTAGCAGGTTTGCTATCTCTGTGGGGTCAGTGTGTGTGATACCATTGGCCACCAGTTCTACACATGCTTGGGTCTTATCTTTTAGGTTATATACGTAGCTGTAAAAGGCCTTATGGTTATCCTTGGCAGTACTTGCTCTTGGAGGATTTGACAAGTTGTCTTATTTGCCTGTTAAGGCTGAGGTGGGTGATTTTCCATTGTTAGGTTCTTGTCTTTGTTTTCTTGCACAGCAACGTTTTGCATTTATTGTAGAGTTTGTTGATGTTGGAAAGTCATCATGGCAGCTTGATTTTACTTGGGGCTCTGGCTTTGATTCTATCTGGTACAGCTAAGTTTATACACTTATGCAAGTGATTGTACAGGGCTTTACTGTAAGCTCCAGCGTAGTTACCACTTTCAGCTTGGAGTGGGGCTTGGAAGGCATTCATACTTTTACCTAGGAGGGTATAGTTTGCCTTGGTGAATTTTTCTAGTCTGATTTCACCCTTTGTGAGTTCTAATGTTAGTGTCAGCTCGAAGGTGACTGATTTGTGATCAGTTTGAACTAATGAGGGTCCAACAGTTGCAAGTGCACTTGTTTGACATGTTGATGAGGACCAGATCTAGAATGTTTGTTTCTCTTTTCAGGGTATAGATAGTTTGCTCCAGGGAATTTTAATTCACATGTTCTCCATGTTCTTTCTCCATTTTTGTGGTCTGTTATGCCCAGGACCTTATCTGACCCCCTTATCCTGTCAGTGTCACTCAGTGTGTCTTTGTTTGCTTCCTCTTTAGGTTCTTTTTCCCCACTGGCGTATCTATGTTAGATTTTCTCAGCGATGTTTGCAATTCTATCTCCTCTCTGGTCCTTCACATGTTTGTCTGCCAGTTCATTTCTTTTGGGATATTTGAATTTATTTCATTGTGTTTGTTACTCCATCTTTGACTTTGTACAATCTCTGTAACAAAAGCTTGTGCTTCTCTCTCTCTCTCTCTCTCTGTGTAACCCGTGTCTATTTTTCTTCCATATTCCCATTAAGATATCATGGTCATTAAGATAACAAGGTAGTTAAATGCAGGAATTCTCCCAGGCTTTCAGTGGGCCCATCAAGTTAGCCACCCCTTTTTTTAGTTTATAGAGTGAATTGGAATAATCCTCCCCTAGATTTATGAATCTGCAATTGAAAGGTATCACTTTAAGTGTTCTGGTTTGTAACATGACTTCTTCATTAAGTTTATAGCTGTGAAGTCATACTAATGTGTGTTGTGACTGTACTTGTCTTTCACCTCTCATGCTATCAAATCTGTGGATTCTTTCTATTACTTGTTCTTATAATCTGGGAAGTGAAATCTTGTTTCCAGCAATTCCATCAGCATTCTGTCCAGTTCTGTATCCAGGACATGCTCTGACACACCTGGTATCCTTACATTGTTTCTTCTGCACCTATTTTCTAAGTTATCCATTTTTCATGTTTGCCATTGCAGATTTTTTTTCTGTTTCAGTCAGCCTTCTACTTTGCTCCTGCACCTTTGATCTCAGAGCTGATCTGTCTTCTTCCAAGTCCTGGAGTACTTCTTTCAGCTTATTCACTTCCCTTTGTCAGTTGTCTGTTGCTTCCCTTGTTAGTCCTACAACCTCAGCAACTGCCATCAGCTTTTGGAATAATTTACAAAGCTGTTCCTCCTGTAGTGCTTCTTAAAACTCTACCAGCTGTTGCTGCCCTTTCTATTTGTCCTCCATCCTGTGAGGTTTCTTTTTTTCACATTGAACTGGTTGATTTTTCTCTTGACTCTTTGTCCAGAATGCTGAGCCTAAGTAGCCATCTTGCTTGGGCTCTCTGGTGCCCTTTCTGTACGGCAGACATTTGAAACCAAACATTGAATAAATGTCGGTGAAGAACTGGTGGCTCCGTAGACAATGAAAAAGTGGCACTTATGTTTTACGAGTGCAGACTGAAGTGCATGAATAAATAGTAATTTCTGGGAAAATTGTAACACATTAGTCAACTGGGATAAAGGCTTTCTTTCTTTTAATATGATTAATGAAAGTGAACTAACTGTCATTGGAAATGAAAGTTTTCTATTGACAATACTGAGTAAATCTGGCTTTTTGTGACATAGGATTGATAATTTTCCCTTCCTAAATCTGATAAGAGTAAAACAGCATAAGGGACATAAATTACTTCCACTGAATTAATTAAATCAAAACAAAAATGAAATAGTTGGTGTAGCCTATCAATGAAGAAAATTTAATTTAATCCTAGCACCATGTTATGTGTGTGTGTGTGTGTGTGTGTGTGTGTGTGTGTGTGTGTGTGTGTGTGTGTGTGTGTATATATATATATATATATATATATATATATATATATATATATATATATATTATATTTAGATATATGTCAGTTGCTCGAGTTTTCAGAAACTTGAAATTCATATTGGTGAGAGAACATGATCACATTTCTGAAAACTTGAACATTAAACCCCCCCCCACAAAAGTCTATCTTTTTATATGGTTTTACAGGGGGCAAGCTTCCCTGCATCCCCATGTGTGGGCTGCATCCCCCACCCCCTAGTAATTATATATACCAACTTTGAGATTTCACCGCATTGAGGAAAATGATAAATTTCATGATCTTCACAGTACTGTGATCTCCATTCAAAGCTTCAGGTTTTCAGAAATTCTATAATATTGTCTTGATGATATGAATCTCGAGTTTCTGAAAACTCGATCAACTGATAGGGATCTATCTATCTATCCATCTGTCTATCTATCTATCTATCTATCTATCTATCTATCTATCTATGTATCTATCTATCTATCCATCTATCTACCTATCTATCTGTCTATCTATGTATACACATAGTCAAGATAGTCAGGAGAAGGGGTATAAAACATGATAGGCATCTTCAAGATCTGAACTTAACTGTTCAGTGGTCAGTGTCATGTAATACACTATTCCATCTAATGTACTAAAAACATTGAACTAAACTATTCTATAAAGCATTAACCATTTAAATGTATACTCATATATTACTAGCAAGTGACAATTATTATTATTATGTATTCTAGGGAACAGTTTGCCAGTAAATATACCCAAATGTGTATAATGTACATGGGTATGCTGTTCATTCTAGAACAATGCTTCATAATAAAATAGAATGAAATAATCAGTTACAGCTAAAGTATTCCAACAAAATTATATAATCATGACTTT
This sequence comes from Protopterus annectens, assembly GCF_019279795.1. Classification (NCBI taxonomy): domain Eukaryota; kingdom Metazoa; phylum Chordata; order Ceratodontiformes; family Protopteridae; genus Protopterus; species Protopterus annectens. The sequence goes on from NC_056728.1 coordinate 314,225,898, forward strand.
ATAATGTACCGTTGTATAATTATTGTTCCTAAGAACTAAAATTTAGCAATCCTGATATCACTGCATAAAGTGAGGGGGTTGTAGAGCTGGTTAAGATAGCTGCCTACCTGTAAATGATGCTTAAATTCTGTGAATTGTCTTTTTTTAGCAGTACAATCATAGCAATATGGTCTTACTGAGGAAAGTGCTTGCTAATGAAATCTCTCACACTGGTCTAATTTCATAACTTTGAAAATGGACAGAGACAATTTTATGGACAAGGTATATTTGAACTTTAATACACCTCTGTATTACATGCAGCAAATTTATTTTGATAAACTCTCAGATTTCATGCTTCATGTAAATTAGAAAATTAAATTATTTTAAATCCACTGTCATAGTTCACATCAACCAGAAAACTAAATTATTTTTGTAGGGCTAGGCTTGACTTCTTTCTGTGCTTAGATACACAGCCCCAAGGAGAAAAGAAAAACAGATGTAAATCCTGTAATGTGAGTATAAAATGTAGACTGGCATAACAGGGATATGGCTTAGGCCTGGTTTATTTTGGAATGTGCGTATCTTTTTTTTTAAAGAAAGGAATGTTCATTTCTGATAGTGCAGTAGAACTTAACTGCACAAAGAAATGTCAAGATGGAGGACAGCATATAGAAAATAGTAGAATAAGGAAAGGAAAACATGATAACAAGCACAAGGAACAATTGGAAGTTTTAGATATGCACACACTTAAAGAAAGAAGGGATACTATATCGGTGCCAAGATATCTGCTCTTGGGAGGGAGAGGAGTGAACATACAGGTTAAGTAAAGGAAAGAGAAGACAACATATAACTGACAGAAGACACTCCATTAACTTCATACCAAACTGTGAAGACATTTATTTTGTGAGACAACTGTGCACAGACTAAATGTCCTATCTGAATGGATGCGGAAGGGAAGACAACCTGTGCATTCATGCCACAATAGTAAGTTGGAAGGTGTATGTTGGGAGTGGATTCTTGTCTTAATACATTGGTGTTCTGTTAACCCAATACTGACAGACATTGTATTTTAGAAGGGAAGGAGGATAAACACAAGAGGGCACTTAGAGGCATTATAACAAGGGACATGCTTGGGTAATAAGTATTATTTAACTATTTGGGGAATTAAATGGATATGCACCACATGTATGCAGTAGGTGTTGAGGGACATGCAAAAATGGTGAAGACATTCAGAAATGCATATAAAGCAAATTTAGGAATGTTAAAAATTAGAACAGATGCAGATCCCTGAAAGCTTGAATTATAAATTAAAGGTAGAACAACATGGCCAGACAAAGAACATACTCATGATATCTGTTGACACACAGTGTCCACTGTTTTGCTTTCTTTCCAGATTATCCCACTTATTTCAGTATAACAAGGAGGAAATATAAATATGCCTTTAATATAAAAGTATGAGACTGTACTGCATTTTTTATCAAGGTCTGTTCATTCAGTGCAGGAATCACAGCTGTTTGTTTAGCCCTAAGCAATCTAAGCTGTAAAGTGTACCAAGTGCATTAATAACAATGGCAAATCAAAGGTCTCAGTCTGTTGGGAGGACAGCATGCTTGCATGAAGGTGAACTGGCATGGTATAATTCTAAAAATATTAATGGAGTGAAATAATTTCTAGCATAACTTAAATGTAAGACTAAAAAAAAGCCCTGTAATCTGTCATCTTTAGACATACAGTTGTTAAAAAGACATCAGTTCCTAGTTCCATTTAGTTGTCAAAAGTGAAGTGTGTGAAAACTTATTAGAGCTTTGTGATGCAGTCTAATCGTGTTAAAGCATTTTTAATTATATGTTATATTACAAGAACATAAAAGAACATATTTGGAAGCTTTTAGGAATATGTTGTTTTAACCGTAGAACTAACAAGAGAAAGCCAAATAAAATTTATATGAAGCTATCATAAAAAATAGATCTTCATAGAGCATTAATTTATACTGTATATCCTAGAAAAACATTACACCATCCTTGTAAAGAACATATGAAGCTGTGTCAGAGAGATGTGACAGACCACTTTGCAATAGTAACAGTAGAATGCCACAGTGTGCTACAAGGACCTGTGTAAAACAGTGCCAGTGACATTTGCCAAAGTGATATGTAGACATAAATTGTATAGTGGATGGAGACATTAATGCCTGTGCCATAAACTTGCTGAATAATACTTCCAGATTTTTGAGGGATTTGTCTTTGTTCATGTTTCCTCTTTCGCTCATGTTAAAGAACATACTCTGGCCTAGATTTTCTATCTAGAAATGGTTATATCCAAATGGAAGATAGAGTCATTTGCATGATCTTAGTATAAACTGGTTCATTTTTGCCTTGCAGTGTCCCTGATTAGGTTTGTTTTTATGGCCTTTTGTTACATTTGTTTTGGATCAAATAGCTTCTGTTCATGTACTTCTAGTTCATATTGTATTACCCAAGTGGTTCTGTGATCATGATCTTTGCAAGATGGAAACAGCTGCTGTGAGAATTGAGTACACAGTTTTATTAAAAATAAACTTCGCTCAAATTTCCATACTCAGATTCCCATTCAGAAATCTATAAGAAAACAAAATGATTGTTCCACGAGAGTTTTGCTGTTTTTGATCATCCAGCTAAGCTTTTTTGGGGGTAGCAGAGAGTTTGTGCTACCATTCCTGCTTGGGTTCCCATAAACTGTTTCCTACTCATTACTGTTGGCAGTTAGAATATTTCTTTGTTGTAAAAATTACCAGTATTAGACTCATTTCTTACTCTGTGTGAAGTTTTGGGGCTTATTGGGGAATAAACATGAGGAACATTTGGGAATGGGATTTGTAGGGGACATTTTGGCAACGGCAACAATGAAAAAGACATGAATGTGATTTCATCTGTTCATTTTCCACACTTTGGGATGGATCCTAGTCCTGCAACGTTTATTGCAGCATGCTTGGAAGTCATTTATTCTGTGACTGTGTGTGTTTCTTTGCAAATGGGTTATTGCCAGCTAGATACTCATTGTGAACTTTCAGACACAGTTCTCATTTGGTTTGCTTTTTAACTGGTAGGGCATTCTTAGTGGGTAATAACTGGTATAAATTCTTAATGGAATCGCTTGCTGTATTGTCAGATTCTACAGGGTTCAATCCATCTTGTAGTAACTGCTTTTCTGGCAACTAATAGCATTAAACTTAGTAAGGCCTTACTATGTTTGGGCAATTCAGATCCCATGGCCCAGCTGAAAAGAATACTTTCCTTAATCACTATTTGGCCCAACATTTCTGACAAAGTACTCTGTAGAGAATTTATAAAATCTGCCAACTCATGACAATGCCAAAAACATATTCCCAATAACCTCTCTCTTTCCCATCACACCTAACCTCCAACATTTGCTATCTACCTGAGGAAAAATTCTCTGAAGTTTGCTTGGGGTATAAAAATACTGATGCAAACACTTCCAAGCAATAATCCTAAACTTTCAGTGCTTTGTTGTTTACTTACTTGCATACATATGTCACCCCATTATTTACTTGTAAATTGCTTTTCCAGTCTCACTTCCCAATCATTTCTAACCTGCTCTGATTGATTCTTATAGTTATCATGCAGTATTTTATATACTCTGTTATGATATGAGGTATTGCCAGCTATGCCAGGAGAAGTAGGGCAGTGGATGTGTAACATATGCTAGCATAGCTAGCTGGAGATTTGTAAAGAGTTATATGTCAGCATATCAAACTGATTTGTACAGATGCCATTGAAAATGTATTTGTAAAGCTGATTGTGTTAAAATATGTACGAACAATGGGTTCTGCTGGAGAGAACGAAAAATGTACTGGTATGTTAGACTGTATTGTAATTGTGGAAGTTAATATTGTAACAGAGGTTACTGGAAGAGAAGAGGTTAAGCTCAGCCCCGGCTAACTTTTAGAATAATATACTGAAATTAAATTACTTAATTTAGGCCATAAAGATTGTATCTTACAGTTCTGATTGCAGCCAGATACAAAGAGGTCTGTACTAGGAAACCTTCTGTATTGTCCTTAGGGGTGAAATAATTGCTTTTCTGGAAGGGTGGAAGTTTGAAATTATTTTATGACTTCCAGAAGCTGGAACTCATCTTAGCAAAGCTCTATTTGCGTGTATGATAACACATACGTGCGAGATTCTGGTTTAGTTTCTAGTAAAGGAGGGTAGTATGGGAACCAGAAGGAAGATGACTAGATGTATGTGATGTAATTCTGTAATCCAACACAATTTTTATACTAGATGAGAGTGAAATCTCAGAGCAGTCTGTTTTTGTAACCTGAGAAAGAAGGATCTCTTGCCCACTTCATCTTACCTTACTTTAGTAAGTAACCAGGGAAATATTAATTCTTTAGATCAGTCAAGAAAATATAGTGAGATTAGGTAAGTACTGTTTTTCTGTATCTATGTGAATGTATTCATCTGTGTTATTTTAATATTTTTTGTGACTAAAACTCTGGTGTTTATTGTAAATAAATATTTAGTATTTCCATGTTCTTTTATTATTTATTATTAAATATATTTAAACTTTTCATTGTGGCTGCTTTTTTAGAGAATATTTTAACCTTTGAGAGTACTTATATTTATTTGGTGGCACTGTGTCCACTCCTGAAATCCTTGCTGTTTGGTCAACATTACCATTTGTATTAGTATTAATTTCACTCAGTATAATTGGGTACCCTTGTAAGAGCCTTAGAGTACCTAACTTTTGGAGTGTCTGGTGGCAGTAAATACCCTATAGTCTGGGCAGAGGGGTATAGCTAGTAAATCTGTGCCAGCCTTCCCAAGGTGTGTGTGTGTGTGTGTGTGTGTGTGTGTGTGTGTGTGTGTGCATGCACGTGTGTCTGTATGTGCATGTGTGTGTGTGTGTGTGTGTGTGTGTGTGTGTGAGTGTGTGTGTGTGTGTGTGTGTGTGTGTGTGTGTGTGTGTGTGTGTGTGTGTGTGTGTGTGTGTAAAAATCCAATCTCAAACAGTATGTGTGGCACCTACTTACAGTAGGGACACAGAGTACTGGTTTCACAGAGAGACTGGTGGAGGACTTGGAATGGACACTTGGCTGAGGACTCAACTCTACAGCTGTGCCAATGGGAAGTATTACTGGGGGCCTGGAGACAGAGAGAGAGAGACAGATGGAAATCCAGCCCCCAGACTGAGTGTGCTCCCTGTGTGCTCTAAAAGGAAATTGTGCTTAATGCTGAGAGCTGCATCTGGAAATACTGTGTGTTTATTCCAAGTGAATTTCCCTCACCAGTGTCAGTGGTGAGGATTCAGGCACCTTGATTACTGGCCCAGAGGAGGGGATGTCACATATTGGTGAGCAGTGGTGTGGATATTAATTGAACTTCTGTAGCCTGTTGGCAGTTGTCACTGAAGGTGTGTGTACTCACAGCAGCCACAAGGTAAACATACAGAGTTTCATTTTCACAACAGATTTTTTTTATTTTTTGTTAGTTTAGTTTAGTCAGGGAAAGCAAGCAAATGTGTCAGCAGAGGATTATAGCAAGCTAGCAAAGAACCAGTTGGTCAAGGTGTGTGAAGCCAAAGGACTGGTGAATGCCAATCTGACTAAAAAGGAAATTATTTCAGCCTTAGTTGCAGCTTTAGCCCAGACCAGCAACCAGGAGGATAGCCAAACTGGTGATGGGGATGTGCAGCTCTCAGAAACAGGACAGTTCACTTTTTCCTCAGAGGACTTAAAAATCCATCTGGAGTTAAAGAGACTTGAACTGGAGGCCAGACATTTGGAATTAGAATCAGGAGAGAGACAGCAGCATTTGCAGACTGACGAGAAGGAGAAACAGATGGAATTAGAATCAGCAGAGACTGTGTCATTTGGAGACCAAGGAAAATGAGAAGCAGCATTAACATGAGAGGGAGATGCTGACTCTTCGTTAGGGTCATGGAGGTAATGAGGATGGGAATAACCAAACCCCGGAAGCAATAAAGGTCAGTAAATTTCTTCCACACTTTACAGAGGATGATAATTTTAACAGTTTTAAGCATACTCATGTCAGTGTACAAGAACAAAGGGGACATCCACAAATGTGAGCAGTATAGAGGCATCAAACTCCTATCACACTGCATGAAAGTTCTGGAGAGGGTGATTGATAAATGGATACTCAGAGTAGTAGAACGTAAGATGGGAGATGACAGTTTGGATTCAGATCAGGATGTAGTACAATTGACCCAATGTTTGCAGTGAGACAGATACTTGAGAAGAAGTTAGAGATGAGGAAAGAGTCCAACTGGGCATTCCTAGACTTGGAGAAAGCATATGACTAGGTCCCAAGAAAGCTGATCTGGGCAGTACTGCGGTGGTTTGAAGTCCCAGAAACATTGGTAGAATTAGTGCAGACTATGTACAAGGACCCAATGACTCATGTACGAACAATGTTTGGCCTCACAGAGGGGTTCCCACTGTGAGTGTGAGTATACCAGGGTTCAGCTCTGAGCCCACAGCTATTCATACTGGTGATGGACTACATTAGCACACAGGTCGGAGGGGACAGATCAACAAAGTTGCTGTATGCAGACGATATGGTATTACAGGCAGACTCTGAGCAAGAACTTCAGCAAAGTATAGGAGAATGGAACGCAAAACTCAGGGCACATGGAATGAATGTAAGCACAGATAAGACAGTGTTATTGGCAGCAAATTGGGGAAATCAGAAGAAGCTGAGAATGGAGATAGAAGGAAAGATAGTGGAATAGGTAAACAGCTTCAAGTATCTGGGAAGGATGGTTGAGGAGAAGGGAAGTCTGAATGAAGAAGTCAAAGCTAGAATCAGAGGGGCTGCACCCAAATGGCATAGAATGTCAAGTCTGTCTATGACAGAAGAATGCCAAAGAAGCTGAAAAGTAAGGTGTACAAGACAGTGGTGTGATCAGTACAACTTATGGTACAGAAACCTGGGCAGTAAAGGCAGAACAGTTGAAGAACCTAGAAATTATGGAAATGAAGTGCCTGAGAAGGGTGGTAGGATGCACACTGCGGGACAGATGAAGAAATGAGGACATAAGAGCAGAAGCTAAAGTAGCTCCAATTGAAGAAAAGATCAAAGAGAACAGATTACAGTGGTTTGGACACGTGCAGAAAAGCAGAAGAAAATCTGCTGAGGAAGATTTGGGACAGGCAGGAAGAAGATAAGAGGAAGTGAGGATGTCCAGCAAAGAGTTGGATGGATTGTATGAAAGAAGGTCTCTGACAGTCAGGCATGAGTGTTGAAGAAGGCAGGAGTGGCACCAAATTGATAGAGTTGGCGACAGTTAACACGATACTCTGACCCCACGTAGAAAAAATGGGAAAAGGGGGCTGATGATGATAATTTTGATAGTTTTATTCATATATTTGAAAGAATATGTAAATTGTATAATGTTGACTAAGGGCTCTGGGTATGGTTCCTGACCCCCTTACTCCATGGTAAAGCTGTAACTGTTGTTTATAAATTGTCTGATATTGATTGTTTAAACTATGATAAAGTAAAACTCGGTTTACTAGAATGTTTTAAGTTAACATCTGAAGCTTACAGAAAAAGGTTTTGTGAGCATAGACGCAAGGCAGATGAAAGTGTGTGAGATTATATTGCTGAGTTAAGCACTTATTTTCATAGGTGGGTGGGTGGGTGTCAGGTCACCACTTTTGAAGGGCTGGCAGACATTTTGGTGAGGAAACAAGCCCTTAACACTTTGTTGGAGGACATGAGAATCTGGTTGGCAGGCTGGGAGTTTAACACTGCAGATGAGCTGGGGAAAAAAGGGGATCTCTAATTAGCAAGCAGGGCATCACTGCACAAGAAGAGGATACCCAGTACTGCTCATGTATATAAGGGAATCTATGGTGGGCAGCCTAAAACACCCCAACAGAGTCCACCTGTAATAGGGGAAGCCACTAGTTCAGGTGCATGGCCAGGATCAAGGGTTAAATGCTTTAAATGTAACCAGTGGGACCACTTATCAAATAGATGTTCACAGTAGCAAGGTGGGGAACAAAAGGTTGGGGAGTCAGCAAATTGGAATAACAGTATGCCAGTAGTAAGTTGTTTGGACACGACAGAGGTTCCAAACTATCATAGGAGTTTATATTCGATCTTAGTGAATGGAAAACAGGCCACTGCTAAGAGAGACACAGCCTCTAATATAACCATTGTGAATCCTGCAGTGGTTAAAGAGGAGCAGTACTTGCTTGGGCAATCAACTTCAGTCAGAGTTTTAGGACGGACCCCATTCCAAATGCCTTTGGCCAGGGTTCACCTTGATTGGGAAGGTGGAAAAGGAAGCAAGTAAGTAGGTGTGTTTGAGGATGTCCCTGCAGATGTCTTGACAGAGAATTATTTTGATAATGCAGTACCTTGTGCGCATGCAGTTACATTCAGTCAGGCTTGTAGACAGGCATGTGGGTCTGGTAGCCTGGGGGAGACACAGACAGACCCCACACCTGAAGCCAGGGCTGGTGAGGTTGCTATTTCAGGGAGGGAGCTACCATGCAGCAGTGAGCCTGAAGGTGAGCCACAGCTGCTGATAGGCATTGATGTTCTCTTGGACAGTGACTGCAAGGGCAGACATGAGTGGCATACTCAGTCTGACGCAGAGGCACTGCTGTCAGAGTATGCCAGGCTTCCTGTGGAAAGGGAGCTGGGAAGGGTCACAAAGATAGAATTGAGACAGGCTTAGCTCTCAGACCCTACACTAAGAGACTTGAGGGAGGTAGCTAGAGAGGCATTTGATTCTCAAGGAAAAGGGTAGTCTGTATACTGGAACAAAGGGTTACTGTATAGAGAGTGGACCCCTTCAGAGAGGGTTAGAGGGTGAGGTAATACAGCAGTTGGTAGTGTGTAGAGCCTATCATCTGGGACTTCTAGCCATAGCCCATGACATTCCGTTTGCAGATCATATGGGCATAAAACATACCAAGAGACATATTACACAGAACTTTTATTGGTCTGGGATTGCAAGGGGTGTAACAGGGTACTGCAGGATGTGTGAGCAATGCCAAAATATAGGCAAGGCAGGAGAAAAAGGTCAAGGCTTCTTTGATGCCTTTGCCTGCATTTGAGGAGCAATTTCAGAGGGTAGCTATGGATATTGCGAGGCCTTTGAGTACCCCAAGTTCCACAGGGAAAGAAACATATCCTGGTGGTAGTAGATTATGCTATTAGATACCCTGAGGTGGTGGCTCTGTCCTCCATCGAGGCAAAGAAGGTGGTAAATGTTTTGTTAGAGATTTTCAGCAGGATAGGTTTCCCAAGAGAAATACTGACTGACAGATGTGCCAATTTCATGCCAGAGTTGCTGGCTTGTCTGTGGGAGCACTGTGGGGTGAAGCAACTAAAGACCACTCCCTACTAACCTAGGCTAATGGTCTTGTGGAGAGGTTAAACTTTACACTAAAGACCATGCTACGGGCATTTGCAGACCAGTTTAAGAGAGAGTGGGACAAATATTTGCCCCATCAGCTTTTTTTGTATACAGAGCGGTACCCCAGGAATCCACAAGTTTTTCACCCTTTGAGTTGCTGTATGGGCATAGGGTGAGGGTGCCTTTAGATTGGATTTGTGATGAGTGGGAGGGTCAGTGTGAATCCCACAAGTAGTCTGCTGTGGAATATGTCCTAAACTTCAGGACAAGGCTCAGGGTGCTCATGGGCATGACACAGGAGAACCTGGCAGGAGCCCAACAGCAGAAAATGGTCTGGTATGACAGGAATGCTCGAGCCCAAGAGTATGCTGTGGGACAGTAGGTTATGGTTGTCATATCTGTCAGACACGATAACCTGCAAGCAGCTTGGGAGGGACCCTTCAAAATGGTAAGGAAGGTCAGTGATGTTAACTATATGCTAAACCTGCTAGGCAGGAGGTAAAGCACAAATTGTACCATGTAACATGATGAAGCCTTACCATGATAGGGAGGACCTGGTACTAAGTATTTGCAGTGGATGGCAGGAAAAGTCTGAGGGGCTCTATGGCTACAAACATCCAGCCAGCAAAATGTCAAGTTACTAAGGTGGAGCCTAGGGTTTCAGGCATATGCTATGACAGTGTAGTGCCATTGGGAGTCAGCAATACCAATGCAGATAGAATCTCAAGACAGGGAAGGGGTTAATGTATTCCCAGACAGGCTCACTCCTCTCAAGCAACATTTCTCCAGGGTCACTTGTCTTCAAAGGGGGGGAGAGATGTGATGATATGAGTTACTGCTAGCTATGTCAGCAAAAGTAGGGCAGTGGATGTGTAACATATGCCAGCATAGCTAGCTGTAGTTTTGTAAAGAATTATATGTCAGTTGTATATCAAACTAATTTGCACAGATGGTTGTGTTGAAAAATGTGTTTGCGAGGTACTTTGTTTGATGTGCATGGGAAGTGTATTCCAGAGACACGGCAGACTCTGGGAGACAAACCTGTCTCTCCAGCAGGTTTTGTTGATGTCAAATGTTAGATTCAGGCCTTTCAAGCAGATAATGCGCAAGGAGTTAGACTTGCGGATATGGAGCATCTGTAGTAGGACAGGGTCCAAGATTTCCTTGTAGGTGAGTCACAGATCACCTCTGAGCAATCTGTACGATACTGAGTAGAGTGACAGTGATTTGAGCTTGTCCACATAGGACAGATTTTGGTGGCCATATATTCTTTTTCTGAGGTATTTATGTGACCTTTCCAGTTGGTGCAGATGTTTGGAGAGGTACATACCAAAGAGGGCATTATACTCAATTATTGGTGTAATGAGGGAAGAGTATATAGAGGTAATAACCTTTTTTCTGGATGCAATCCCTTTACTTATGAGATGAGCCAAGTAAAAAGCTTTTCTGACTACTGCCGATATATTTATTTATTTATTTTTATTTATTTTACTTTACATTTGTTTACCGGGAAAGTCCGACTGGAACTAGGTCCATTTACAGCAAAGGCCTGGGGAGAAAAGCTCCACAAGACACAATTTATAAAGAAAAATTCTGTGCAGTTGTATATATACAATCAAAGAGATTTCTCATATAATAGTCTATACAATGTATACAATCAAAGAGATATTACATACAATAGATTGTTCTAAGGAAATTTAGCTTATACATAGTAGATACTGGATGTCAGTAATGGTAGAGCTAAACACACATGGTCTGATGCAATCAATAACTGATGGCATGAAGGAGGCATCTGACAAGATAAAAAATTATTTGCACAAGATAAAAAATTAAATTGCAAGATTGTAGGCCCTGTGTGGGAGTATCTGAGCACTGTATATTTGAGATGATATGTAGTGAAGAGAGGAGAGCGGCAAGATTTGGCAGAGAGCAGGAAAGGCTTTATGTGATGCAAGGACAGAGCCATGACTGCAAGAGGTGTGATTTCAGTGACTTTTTGAAAAGTGAGATAGATGGTGTTGAGGAGATATTTTGGGGGAGGTTATTCCATTCCCTAGCGATAGTGTGGGAAAAGAGATTTCCCTGCAGAATTGTTGGCTTTGGATATGCAGAGCAGGGTTTTGTTGGATGAGCGTAGAGGACGATTGGCTGAATATTGCTTTAGTAGTTGGTTTAGGGCTGGGGTTTTGTGGGGGTTCCTTATTATGCTGAAGGTGAGCACTAGTTGATGGTAACGTATCAGTTGATTAAGTTCTAACCACTGTAGTTCCCTTAGGGCAAGACAGTGATTACTTCTAAAGGTGGAGTTATTGGCGAACTTTGCAATTTTATTGTAACATGATTCTAGCTTGTCTATGTCTGTTTTCCTGACATGAATTAGGATTGGTGATGCGTACATTAGGGTAGACAAGAGGTGAGTTTGGGTTAGAGAGATTTGTGCTTGGTCTGATAGGAACTGTTTGCGTTTGTATAGCGTTCTTAATTTTTTATGTACCTTTTTAAGGGTTTGCGAGATATGAACATCAAAGTGAAGATCCTTGTCAATTTCAACCCCAAGGAGCTTAGTATGGGGGGACGGGGAAATTGTGGTGCTGTTTTTGGAGTGATACTGAAGGAAGGAGGTGAGGACTTGGATTTATTTGGGGTAAAAAGGAGTAATTTTGTCTTGTTGGGGTTTAAAATTAGTTTGATATCAGTAATCCATTGTTCCATGGAGCAGAAGGATTCTTGGGTAAGCTTTTGAAGAGTGGCTATGGATGGGGCTGAGCAGACGAGTGTGGAGTCATCTGCGTACTGTATAAGTGATGCATGCAGGGTGGAGGTATGCAGTTTGTTAGTGAAAATGGTGAATAGTAGAGGCCCCAGTATTGATCCTTGTGGAACGCCTATATTCATGTGTTTATTCATGTGTTTATTTACATTATTTATATATAGATCTATATATACATCTTTAATATATATAAATATGTTAAAACATATATTACATTATATTATCCAGTTATTTATGTCTTAGAGCCCTATATTATTTTATTCATCAACTATTATCATATTTTGACACACTTGCACTATGTTTAGAGTACTCATATTGGAATTTCGCATGTATACCTTACGTATATGTATGCACTGTTGTTTATCTATTTAATATACACATTTAGGATTACATGTACATATCAATTATACATTTATACTGTTTTCTGAATTATTTAGTATCATATACTAACAAACATATATATATATGTATATTTATCATCAAATAGATTATGTTCATATGTTGTAGTTTTGATATATAAGTTAGTATTAACATTTCATTACAGTTTTAGTTGTATATAATAATTACTTCAGGGTATCATGGAATGTGAAAATTATTATTTTTGGTTCATATGTACAGTTTAGGATATATTGTATTTTGTATTTATTATATGTATAAGGTATAGGATTGGTTTTTATAGTATTTTGCAATATGTTATTCAGTTTGCATGCACAAACGTATACTGTGTTTTTAAATGTTAAATGAAGAAGTATTATTTTAATGAGCAATTTGAGTTAATTGATGTAATTAGTGGGAGGGTGAATGATATTTAAAGAACGAGATGTTTTAGGTTTGTTATCTGATGAAGTTCGTTACTGAACGAAACCTGGGTCATCTGCGGTTCTTCAATAAAGCAGTTTGGATTGTTGTTCCAGCGTTCTTCTTCCTTTATGCTTAGTGCATGGGCGTAAGCAGTTGTAGCTGAGACTTTTGTGTTCACTCCTGGTGTGCTTGGACCTCCTGGTTATTTCGCTTACTAGTTTGGTGTGTGTCGTATCATTGTTGGTTTTATGGATAACGAGGAAGGAACGGTAGACCTGGTGAGTGTATTGCAGAGTATTCAGGTACAATTGAAGGAACATTCAGAAATTTTACAAAAACTACTTAATATTGAACCAACACCAGTTCTTCCATGCACGAGCGATAGCCTGGGGTTACCGCTTACTCAGGCTACACCTAGCCAGTGCTCTCCAGGTGGAATTATCAGTGAATTGTTACCCAGCAATGGCCTGTCAAGAGGTAAAGAGCGGAGCTGTAATGATGCATGGAAAAAGAACATTTATTTGTTTAAAGACAGAAATAGTGTGGAAAGCACAGTGGTTAATAGAGATGTGAAACCAATGAAAGAAATGCTCAAAAACTTTGAGCGGAAGCTGTTCAAACTAAAAAGAACTCAATTAGAGAACGGATATTTAGTACGGAATTGTGAACTTGGAATAGTGCCGAAAGGCTTGCGTATATGGAAATATCCGAATGGTTGTGAAGGCAATGTCGATATGCTAACAGATCTGCACAAGTTTTTTAACCACTGTGGTATACAATTAATGGAAATTATGGTCAAATTCAATAACATAAAAATAGCTAAACTGACAGAGGAATTGGATCAGCTTAACAACAGTATAAGCAAGGACTTGTTATTTGATCAGTATTATAACAACTACACGCACATCATTCAAGATGTTGAACTTAGTTGCGATAACATTTATCGCCGAAAAAACAACAAAATAGACAGAGACATAAAGAGGTACGAGCTGGGTGCTATTTATCCTTTTTCGAAGGTAACGGAGAGTCGTCATGGCAACCATATACAAAAAGGGCGTTCTCGCCACAGTTGTGACGAGGTAGACGTCATTTCCGGTAATGAGCAAGTGGAAATTCGCGACACCGGTACGCTTAATGAGGGGGACATAGAGGAAGGAGTCCGGAGGTCTGAGAGACTTAAAAACATAGGCCCTTGTGGCGCCAATAATGATTATCAACGAACTGGTGCTCGGTCTAAAAAAGATTTTTTAGACAACCAAAAAAACGGGTGGAAGACAAGGAAACAATGATGACGAATTTTGAAGATTTTTTCCCTAACTGTACAGAACTGAACTTAGGACATGTGATTGATGTACTTGGACACAATTGTGTGAATGTGGACAATATTGATCATATTACGTGTATGGGTAAGTGTATCAATGATACCAACATTCATATGGAAATTAATGATAGTATGTTTGACAACTATATAGCTGGTAAACGTGTTGGAAATGCATTTTTTGGCTCTGAGATAATTGTAGAACCCATGGGGATTTTAAACAACAACAAGTCACTTCTACTTGACAACAATGAAAATGATGGTGTTTGTGCACATGGGGGGGAAGGTATTAATTATGATGAATGTGATGAAATGCATAATTATGTGGACAAGCATGACGTTATGGATGAAGTGGATATTGTAAACTTAATGGATATGAGTACATACGAAGTTGCAAACAGTATGATACTAGCTGATGGGATGAGACATGGTGTACAAGGAATTGTATCAAATTGTATGCGTATTGAGGAAGATTGTGTAGGACAAACCCTCGGAGTCGACAATGAAAGTAGAGACATGAATGTGAATTTTTATATCAATTTAGATCCAGATGCATACTGTAAAGTAGGGAACATTTATGATAATACATTCAGTTTGAATCATAATACAATTACAGATACCAATAATACCATGTATGCGGTTTTGAGTCATCCCATAATTATTGAGAACGAATTGGGTGACTTTAAATTATATAATTATTCCAAGGTTAATATGACTAAAAAACAGGTGAGCCTATTTTCCAAAGGGTTCAATTTTGTTCCTTGCAGAAAAGGGGAATTGGTTAAATCAATTATGGAATTAAAGATGTTCACCCGTAAATTAAATTTAAGAACTTGGTTTAATATGTGTACTGATGATGAATATTGTTATAAACAAGAAGATAGGGTTTTGAAAAGGGCGAGTGCATTTAATCCACCAATGAATGATCAAATAGCCATTTTTGAAAGAATAAGTGAGAATGACATGAGAAAATTTCATAGGACTTATAAAAAAGTAATGCATCATAATATGTCTAAAGAGGAATATGAGACTTTTAACAGCATAAGGAACGAATCAAGCATAAGGATTATGAAACCCGATAAGGGTAATGGGGTGGTTGTGACTAGCACACAGGATTATATTTCTTACATGATCGGCATGTTGCAAGGAGACTCTTATGAGGAAGTAAGTCTCAATGAAATTAATATAGCGTATGCCAACATAGATTTTATTATTAAAAATATGTTACAGAAAGGAGAGATAACAGAAGAGGAATACAATTATATGAATAATGAATATCCAGTAATTAGTGGGATATTTGGTATTCCCAAAATTCACAAAGGCTTGGACAACTTACAATTTCGACCTATAGTCGACGGCAAGAGAAATAAGACTTGTTTTGTTAGCCAGTTTTTAGATCACCACCTCAAAAAATGTTTGACCAAGTTTCCTTACATAAGCAAAGACTCTTGGGATTTTTTGACAAAAATCAAGGAGTTAAAAATGAAAGAGGGTGACTCATTCATTACAGTTGATGTATGCAATTTGTTTACTACAATTCCACATGACATAGGCCTTATTTGGCTGGAGGAGCAATTATATGAAACCAAGTTATTTGATCAGGATCAGATTAATATGATGGTAAACCTGATGGAAATAGTATTAACGAATAATTATATATATTATGAGGGCAATTATTATCAGCAGATCAATGGAGTGGCAATGGGGGCATCTTGTGCCCCCATTTACGCTAATTTGATTATGACTTACTGGGAAGTTAATTACATCTTTAAAAGTGAATATTTTCAACATATAAAACTATATACAAGATATCTTGACGACATATTTATTGTATGGGATGAGAGAAAGGATTTGTTGGAATCATTCATTGGGTACATTAATAATACGGTGAGGTTTTTGAAGTTCACCCATGAAATTAGTGAGAAAGAAATAACATATTTGGATGTGAAGTTAACCTATGACAAGAAGGGTGGAAAATTAACATCTAATATTCATAGGAAATCAACTTTTTCTAATGCTTATTTGCATTATACCAGCTGGCACCCTGACCATCAGAAAAAAGCCATTGTTAAAGGGCAGATGGTCAGGGCTGCCAGAATGGTTAGTAATAATGATGATTTTGTGGAAGAACTAAAGTTTATGTCCAATATGTTTCAGAATAGAGGGTATCCTGAACAATTATGTGAAAAAATATTCAATGAGGTGTCCTACAAGAGAAGAGTAGGATTTTATCAGGCTATATTGACATCAACAGGCCTTGATTTGATTAAGACTAAATTCAAGTGCGAAGAAGAAAAAATGGGTGATATTCCCTTATTTATATCAGTATATAATGACAGCTTTCAGATTATTAAGGATATCATTCTGAGGAACTGGGATATAATTAGTAAGGATAAAAAAGTGGGACACTTGTTTAAGGGTGACGTTAAATTTGTTTACAAGAAGGATGCATCATTTAAAAATAGTTTTGAGAGATGTGATGGTTCCAATAATATAACAACATGTAGACAGATAGGAAATTTTAAGTGTGGACGATGTGCTATATGTTCACACATTTACTGCACTGGTGAAAGCATAGTTGTCAATAGTTATAATATTCACTTAAAGGGACATTTCAATTGCCATTCAACAAATGTGGTATACCTTGCTTTGTGCCAGGATTGTGACTCATTTTATGTAGGTAAGACTTCGCGACATTTCAAAGATAGAGTAAGGGAGCATTTATCTGATATTAGAAACTGTAAGACAACTAATGCACTTGCAAGGCATATAATGGGAAATGCCGGACATAAATTTAAGTTCTGTATTATACAGAATGTCATTTTTGATGCACAAGGCAGGGTTATTCCTTTAGATTTGGATATATGTGAACTAAAATGGCAGTTGGTGTTAGATGCATGTAATATCCCAGGGCTTAATGAATGTTGTACGATCAAGCCCCTTTTGAAAAGTATTATGGTCAAAGGGAGGTAAATAGTGTGAATATAGTGAGCTTTTAGCATACACAGTTTACATCTGGAAGTGACAGTCGACTTAGTATACATGGCACATGGATGATACAATGGGTTATTGTATATACATTATTCATGTGTTTATTTACATTATTTATATATAGATCTATATATACATCTTTAATATATATAAATATGTTAAAACATATATTACATTATATTATCCAGTTATTTATGTCTTAGAGCCCTATATTATTTTATTCATCAACTATTATCATATTTTGACACACTTGCACTATGTTTAGAGTACTCATATTGGAATTTCGCATGTATACCTTACGTATATGTATGCACTGTTGTTTATCTATTTAATATACACATTTAGGATTACATGTACATATCAATTATACATTTATACTGTTTTCTGAATTATTTAGTATCATATACTAACAAACATATATATATATGTATATTTATCATCAAATAGATTATGTTCATATGTTGTAGTTTTGATATATAAGTTAGTATTAACATTTCATTACAGTTTTAGTTGTATATAATAATTACTTCAGGGTATCATGGAATGTGAAAATTATTTTTGGTTCATATGTACAGTTTAGGATATATTGTATTTTGTATTTATTATATGTATAAGGTATAGGATTGGTTTTTATAGTATTTTGCAATATGTTATTCAGTTTGCATGCACAAACGTATACTGTGTTTTTAAATGTTAAATGAAGAAGTATTATTTTAATGAGCAATTTGAGTTAATTGATGTAATTAGTGGGAGGGTGAATGATATTTAAAGAACGAGATGTTTTAGGTTTGTTATCTGATGAAGTTCGTTACTGAACGAAACCTGGGTCATCTGCGGTTCTTCAATAAAGCAGTTTGGATTGTTGTTCCAGCGTTCTTCTTCCTTTATGCTTAGTGCATGGGCGTAAGCAGTTGTAGCTGAGACTTTTGTGTTCACTCCTGGTGTGCTTGGACCTCCTGGTTATTTCGCTTAGGGGTTTAAAATTAGTTTGATATCAGTAATCCATTGTTCCATGGAGCAGAAGGATTCTTGGGTAAGCTTTTGAAGAGTGGCTATGGATGGGGCTGAGCAGACGAGTGTGGAGTCATCTGCGTACTGTATAAGTGATGCATGCAGGGTGGAGGTATGCAGTTTGTTAGTGAAAATGGTGAATAGTAGAGGCCCCAGTATTGATCCTTGTGGAACGCCTATAGTAGTTGGAAGTAGAGGTGATAGTATACCTTGCCATTTGACTGATTGTTTTCTATCAGAGAGATAGCTTTTGAACCAGGAAGTAGTGGAGGGGGTGAAAGACATGGTGGATAAAGTGTCTAAGAGTAGGTTATGGTAGAGCATGTCAAATGCTTTAGATAGAGCTAGGAATATGGCTGATACAAAGTTGTTGTTTCTTAGTTGGTTAACCTGGTTGGTAAAGGAGAGAAGAGCAGTTGTTGTACTGTGGTTTGGGAGGAAACCATGTTGTGTGAGGGAGAGGAGATTATGTGAGGTTAAGAAGTGCATTACCTGGGTGTGAATACATTTCTCCAGGAGCTTGGAAAGGGGGGATGTGATAGCAATGGGCCAGTAGTTTGATAGTTCATAGGAGTTGCCACCCTTGTGAAGGGGAATAATATATGACACTTTCCATAGTTGGGGGAATGTAAGCTTCTTGTATAGAATGACTTATAAGAATTGAGACAGGGTAGGCTAGTGACTCTGCAGCTAGTCTTAGGAAATTAGTGGGTAGACCAACTGCCATGAGAGTGGTGGGTTTTAGTTTAGAGAGTAGTTTTCTAACTGCGGAGGTAGGTACAGGTGAGAGTGTAAAGGTGGGTATGTTATTTTGATTTACAGTTGGGGTGAAGTTAGAGTTATTGCTGGATAGCAGGGTAGATAATGAGAGAATAGATTCTGTGAAGTGATGGTTAAATCGAGAAGCTATGCTGTCATTATTGGTATTGGTGCTGGGAGCTGGTGTGGTAGTTTTGCTGGGTTTTAGAAGGGTATTGATGGCCTGCCAAAATTTTGGGGGGTTTTGGAATGTTTGTTTTAGATATTTAGGAAGTAGTTTTGTTTATCTATTTTTGTTTGTTTTTTGGCTTGACTCTGAAGTTGTTGGTACTTTTGTCTTTCTTGGCTAGTGATATTCTTCTTCCAGTTCTTCCAGGCATTGTCTCTGGCTTTTAGTAAGGCTTTTGTTGTCCTGTTTAGCCAAGGGGCATAGTTAACTTTAGTTCTAAGTTTCCTGATGGGAGCTAATATATTTATAGCATTCATAAAAGCACTTCTGAAAAATTCAATAGCCTGGTATAATGGTAGAGTTTTTAGTGGGAGCCAGTCACATTGCTGTAACATGCTGTTAAGGATTTGTGGATTTACCTTGTGCTCATTTCTAGTTTCCTTATACAGTATGGGTTTGGGTATATTTACTTGTTTACGAAGGAGGAATGTGAGGAAGTGGTTGCTCAGTTCATCTGGTAGGCAGCCCACATGATAGTGTTCTTTGGGGAGATTAATTAAAGTTAAAAATTAAAGAGACAATAACCATTTCAGTCCTTTATTGGCTATACAAACTACAAGCCCTAATGTTCTTAGTAACAACTTGAGTAGTGAAGATACAAATGGAGTTCAATCTGGTAATAATTTTGATTCTATTTGTAATACTAATTCCATCTTTAAGGAAGCATTTAACATCCATAATAGTGATACAAATAGAGTTATTTCATTTACCACTACTTATGCCAAATTAAGTCCAGCATGTATCAACATATTAAACAAAAATTGGAATTTGTTTAAAAACAATTTATCTTTAATGAATAAAATAGGACACAGACCTAGGGTGACCTTTAGGCGTGGCTTAAATTTAAAAGATTCTTTAAGATTCAAACCCGACTTGTTGAAGAAGTCGACTGGGATGTCTAAATGTGAATCTTGCAATATGTGCAAACATGTACTTGTCAGTAATTTTTTTACGTTGGAAAATGTAACTTATAAATTACGAGACAAATATAACTGTAACTCAAAAGGTGTCATCTATTTGGCCAAATGCTTTTATTGTTCTGCTTTCTATGTGGGTAAAACTGAGCGTAGACTCAGGGATAGAATCTATGAACACATCTATGCCATTACCCACAAGAAAGCAGACAACGCATTGGCCAAGCATGTTACATGTTTCCCCGATCATTTGTTTAAATTCCTGATTATTGACAGATTAGATAACAACCCTAGAGGTGGTCCCTACTCCCTGAAACTCTTGGAGTTAGAATTGAAGTGGCAAATAAAATTAAATGCTAGTAATTTTCCAGGCCTAAATGAAGCTTTATCAATAGGAGTCCTGTTAAAATTGAGAAGCTTGGCTAGATAAAGAATAAATAGAAAACAGTAAATCTGTTTTCTATATAAATAACAATAATGGTAATATAATAAATAGTAGTTTATAAATAAGAAGCCTTTTAATGTTTAATGTGCTTTTCAAATTGACACAAGCTGTCTCAATTTTTGTATGAAACAATTATATTATATAAGCACTTTATTATTGCACATTTTTTGATATGTATTTTTTACAAACTTGTAATTTTCTTCTTATTATTATTTTTAATTTGTTTCCAGTTATATATTTTTATTACTACTCATAATAATAGACTAGAGTTTACAATTGACTTGTCTAGTCAATTATAAAGTTGATTATGTTACAGCTTTAGAGTTTACCTGTAGTACTTTAATCTATTTTAACTAGCTTTCACAGTGCATCATTCTTTAGTGACAAAAATTTGTGCCTTTAAAAAGTTTAATGCTTTAATTGTTTAATTAAGCATTATTGATTAATTATGGCACCTTTTTGTATATAAAATATGTTGAAGTTACTTTCTTTTTGTATTCTGAAGAAGGCTATCTATTGTGTGCCGAAAAGCGCTTCAATTAAAGTTCGTTTTCCAGGTTGGACGTGGATTTTTTCTTTGAGTTTTTGGTCATTTTTGTGGATTCTGTGTTTTCTCAGTTTTATGGCGTCCCACCCATCCTCACCTGATTTTTCGAACATGACAGGTTCTCAATTAAATGAAACTAATGTGTCGGTTAAACATTCAACTGTAGCTACCACATCGGATTCTGAAATGACGAATTTTGGACTTCTTTTGGGTAAAATTGATGCATTGTGTAAGCAACTGGATCAGGTAGACTCCAATCAACGTTTATTCAAAGAATTTATGTCCGTTAAATCTTCTTTTACAAATGCGAAAAGCACAAACTGCGTTCATGACCTTTCTAATGAACAGTCTGGCTCCAGTTCTAATGGTAATATTACAACTACTGTTGACGACGCAAGCATGCCGCCTCCAGGGCAAAGGTCACCAGCAAACACCGCGCAAGTGAGTAAACAAAAGGATTCAGCTTCGCAAAAGCGTTTAAATGCTGTCTACCAACCTTGCGCAGTTCAAACTAACAATTTAACTAGTAATTCCTATGGTGAACATAATTTTCCTGTGTTAAACAGAAATTCGCCTAAACTTGCTTCCATTATCAAGGACTGTTTCGTCTTCGGAAGTAATTTAACAGAGCAAACTCGTCTTGGCACTGCAAATGGAGATCATACTCAAGATTTTGCAGATACTTCTGATATTGTAAGTAATCTAAAGTCTCTTGACAATTCCTTGTTGAAACTTAAAAAGACACAATTAGAAATCGCTTATTTTAAAGAATGCCTAAATGTTAACATAATACCAAAAGGTCTACACAGAATGCAATACCCTACTGGACTGGTGAATCAGTCTCCTTTTCACAAAGAGCTTATACAACTGTTTGAACAACAAGGTGTAGAATTTCTTAATCTTATGATTAAGCATTATTCCATCTTTGTGACTGAATTAACTGATACTGTACTCGATCTGGATAAGCTGGTTACAAGCCACTCAGAGTTTTTCAGATATAAATTTGATTATTCCAGATCCATATCAAGTATAGACAAACATCTACTTAAGCTACAAGCTAATAAGTCCAAGAAACTGGAGAGAGACATCAAGGCATACAAGGAAGGTACTGCTTATCCTGTACTTTCCCCTGCCCAGGCTTGGCAACGACCACCTGTTGTGAATACTGCTTGTAATGCTTGTAATTCTTGTGTTTCAAATGAATGTATGAATTGTAAAAGTGCATTTTGTAATGACCAAATTGTTGACAACGACGAGTTTGATAACAATCTCCTGAATGACGAAACAGAATTTCCTACCCTTAGGAGAAGTGAAAGACTTCAGAATAATTCTAAGAATAGATTTAATTCTAATCAAAGGCATAATTGTAATTTTGCTGCTGCCCCTAATGGTATCCCTAATTCAGGATTTAATGGGGCAAGACCAAAACAGCAAAGAACAACACATAACTTTAACACAAGGTCTAAAAATTTTCAATAGAGGAGGCAACTGGAATTACTGAATTTTTTAGTCAGCCAGTGTCCCCCCTCCATTGATACACATGAATAAAATATGAATAGTGCCTCTTTTGAGGACTCTTTTGGTTTGTTAGATGACTTAGAGATTTCTTCAGATCCATTAAAACCTACTATATTGCTTAACAAAAAATAAAGACTTTAAAGTATATAATTTTTCTTCTTGCCCGTTGTCCCAAGATCTGGTAGATTTACTATCAAAAGGGCAAACATATGTCCCTTATACTAATTTTAACATCACGCCAGTTGTCATGGATCTTAAGAAATACACCAGAAAATTAAATTTTCAATATTTATTTGGAAATACTAATAATTTAGGCCCTTTACATGAGTTTAACATACCTAGCGCTTATAATCCACCACTCCACCCCATTATACAAACGTTTGAAAACGTTTGTGAATTAGATTTTAGATCTCTGACTAATAAAAGAAGGAGAACTCCTATTAATCTTGAAGAATTGGACTTAATTAATTTTGTCCACTCACAAAAAATCAGATTATGTAAGCCAGATAAGGGGGGAGGTATGGTGGTCTTCGACATTGATGATTATAATCGTAGGATGGGCCTCTTGCTTAACAGTGACTCTTATGCAATGAGTTCTAGGTCTGAGGTAAATTCAGCTTATAGTTTGGTGAAAACATGTATTAATGATTTGTTCATTGAGGGACATATTGATAGTGAATTATTGAATTATCTATCCACTTCATTTCCTATTTATCCAAGTTTTTTCGGGATCCCAAAGATCCACAAAGATTTATATGAGCCCCCTATGAGACCTTTGGTGGATAGTAGAGGATCACCACTATATGTTTGTGCTAAAGTGATAGATGTCACATTACAAAAAATAGTCATCCAAGAAAAGCAAGTCTGCAAAGATTCCTGGTCTTTTTTGAGCCAAATTAATAAATTTAAGTTTGATAGTGGCTTCAACTTTTTAACAGTTGACGTAAAGGACCTATACACTTGCATTCCACACAATATTGCTATAGAATGGGTTACACTCATGATGTATAAATACAAGCTTCTGAAAAAATAAATTTTTGTAGTGTCTGAACTATTAGATCTGGTTCTATCCTACAATTTTTTCATTTTTGATTCGCTGTTCTATATTCAGAAAATAGGTACTGCTATGGGCTCACCGTGTGGAGCTAGTGTAGCAAACTTAGTGATGGCCTTTTGGGAATCGGACTTAGTTTTTAAGTCAGACTTGTATCAGGAATCAGTTGTGTTCTACACTAGATACCTTGACGACATCTTCATGTTGATCAAGGGTAATGAACAAACAGCTGTTTCCCTAGTCGACTTCTTCAACAAGTCTACTGAATTTTTGAAATTTACTCATACTTTCTATAGCTGTACCATTCCATACTTGGACATAATGTTGTCCAAGAATTTAGAATTAGACAGTTATATTTCGAGGGTTTATCGTAAAATTACATATTCTAATACATTTCTTCACTACTCAAGCTGTCATCCTTCTCATCAAAAGAAGGCTGTTATTAAAGGGCAATTAGTCAGAGCGGCCCGGATTGTTACTCTCAATGATGAGTTTAATGAAGAATGTTTATTCTTAAAAACAGCTTTTCTAAAAAGAGAGTACCCGGTTGAGCTCATTGACGAAATGATAGCCGAGGTTAAGTTAAAGAGAGACAATAACCATTTCAGTCCTTTATTGGCTATACAAACTACAAGCCCTAATGTTCTTAGTAACAACTTGAGTAGTGAAGATACAAATGGAGTTCAATCTGGTAATAATTTTGATTCCATTTGTAATACTAATTCCATCTTTAAGGAAGCATTTAACATCCATAATAGTGATACAAATAGAGTTATTTCATTTACCACTACTTATGCCAAATTAAGTCCAGCATGTATCAACATATTAAACAAAAATTGGAATTTGTTTAAAAACAATTTATCTTTAATGAATAAAATAGGACACAGACCTAGGGTGACCTTTAGGCGTGGCTTAAATTTAAAAGATTCTTTAAGATTCAAACCCGACTTGTTTAAGAAGTCGACTGGGATATCTAAATGTGAATCTTGCAATATGTGCAAAATGTACTTGTCAGTAATTTTTTTACGTTGGAAAATGTAACTTATAAATTACGAGACAAATATAACTGTAACTCAAAAGGTGTCATCTATTTGGCCAAATGCTTTTATTGTTCTGCTTTCTATGTGGGTAAAACTGAGCGTAGACTCAGGGATAGAATCTATGAACACATCTATGCCATTACCCACAAGAAAGCGGACAACGCATTGGCCAAGCATGTTACATGTTTCTCCGATCATTTGTTTAAATTCCTGATTATTGACAGATTAGATAACAACCCTAGAGGTGGTCCCTACTCCCTGAAACTCTTGGAGTTAGAATTGAAGTGGCAAATAAAATTAAATGCTAGTAATTTTCCAGGCCTGAATGAAGCTTTATCAATAGGAGTCCTGTTAAAATTGAGAAGCTTGGCTAGATAAAGAATAAATAGAAAACAGTAAATCTGTTTTCTATATGAATAACAATAATGGTAATATAATAAATAGTAGTTTATAAATAAGAAGCCTTTTAATGTTTAATGTGCTTTTCAAATTGACACAAGCTGTCTCAATTTTTGTATGAAACAATTATATTATATAAGCACTTTATTATTGCACATTTTTTGATATGTATTTTTTACAAACTTGTAATTTTCTTCTTATTATTATTTTTAATTTGTTTCCAGTTATATATTTTTATTACTACTCATAATAATAGACTAGAGTTTACAATTGACTTGTCTAGTCAATTATAAAGTTGATTATGTTACAGCTTTAGAGTTTACCTGTAGTACTTTAATCTATTTTAACTAGCTTTCACAGTGCATCATTCTTTAGTGACAAAAATTTGTGCCTTTAAAAAGTTTAATGCTTTAATTGTTTAATTAAGCATTATTGATTAATTATGGCACCTTTTTGTATATAAAATATGTTGAAGTTACTTCCTTTTCGTATTCTGAAGAAGGCTATCTATTGTGTGCCGAAAAGCGCTTCAATTAAAGTTCGTTTTCCGGGTTGGACGTGGATTTTTTCTTTGAGATTAATTAAAGTCCACTCAAGAATGGAGGTTCTTTTGGAGATTTTGTCAATTCTGGTGGGTTCTTGGATTAATTGTGAGAATCCGAATAAGTTAATATGGTTTGAGGGATTGTTGGAGTTGCAGGCTAGCCAGTCTAGGTTTAGGTCACCTAGCAGGATGGTTTCTTGGGGTAGGTTGATTGTAGCCCATTGTAATATTCCTTCTAGTATAAGTGAGTTATTTCCTGGAGCAATATAACTGCAGTGGATTTTGATTCTTTTTTTGTTTTTGAGGGACAAAGCTGAGCCTATTGTTTCGGCATTATGAATATTAGGAAGTGGGGTTTTCACAGGCTGGAGGTTAAGTGTATTTTTAAATAAGATTGCAACTCAGTCTCCCTTTTTGGTATTTCTGTCTTACCTTAGGATATTATAACCTGGGGGGAGAATTTCTTTGTTTTGTGTGGTCGGTTCTAGCTAGGTCTCAGTAATGGTTTGGAATATCTGTGGAGTAGTGGGCTATGAATGCGTGTAAGTTATGTAGTTTGTTGGATATACTTCAGTTTAGGTTAATAATAAGCAGATTTGATATCTGTTTGTGTGAGAGAATTGGGTTGCATGGACCTGGGTTTGGGTGTATGTCTCCTGAGATTAGTAGCTATTTTTTGAGGAATAGTGTGAGTTTAATGGTGTGAACTAAGTCTGAATGTCTTCTAGATAATGTTTGCTTATTAACAGGTAGTGTGGTTAGTGTTTTGTGTATATGTAATAGTGAGCAATTGCTAAATAGTGAGGAACATATTGCTTTGTTTTTATGTGTAGGTGTGTGTGTGTGTGTGTGTGTGTGTGTGTGTGTGTGTGTGTGTGTGTGTGTGTATGTGTTATGTGGAAGCTAGTGTTTAATGGTATGTTAGAGTGCATGGATGTGGTGCATGCTAGTGTAATGAGAGTTAGTAGTAGTAGTGCTAGTATGCTTTGCATAGTTTGCGTGGGGTTTGGAGAAAGGGATGGTTGTAGACAGGGGGGTGTTGTATGGTGGGGGGAGTGGACTTTATGTCTGAGGGATGGTGATAAGCTGTTGTGGGAGGGGTGTGGCTATTTGGAGTATAAGTTTAGGTGCACTGGGGGCGGGTGAAATTTGAGGGCAGGGTACGGGAGCAGAGTGAGCCTGAAGGGCGAACAGAGCGGGCTAGAGCAAGAAAACTGATTACAGCAGAAAAGTATGAGTAACTGCAAGACAAGATCTAGGCAAGAAGGTAAGTTGACCTCAAACTTTAAGGGAAAGTATTGTTTATTTTTTGAAGAAATGTGGCTAGTATCCCAAGCAGGGAGTGGGTATATAGGTGATATAGAAATGTGGAGTATGAGATATAGATATCTACCAGCTTTTGGTAAAAAAGGGGAAAAAAGCCTGGAGATAAATGTTCCTACCTGTACGTGGTAAATGCTGCCACCTAGTGCAAAGCAGAGATAAGCAATCCCTTACTTTCTGCCTGCCAGCCAGGCTTCATAAAAAGAACTACTACTGTGAGGAATTTCCCACATAAGACTTTGATTGTATGTAGCCTACAACTAATAAATTGTGAACTAATTATCAATACCCATATGTACTAGCTGCCCTTCCGTGTGTGTGTTTATCAGAAGCCTACCGCAGACCCCTTGTCTCTCTGCCCCTCCAGTATGACTTAACCCTAGAATACAGTATTAGTTCTTTTTATGAAGCCTGGCTGGCAGGCAAAAAGTCAGGGTGTCTTATGGGTTTGGCTCGAGATATTCTTAATACCCTAGTGGCAGGGAGGGAGCACCCGGAGCGGCATACTGTAAAAGAGAGAGAGAGAGAGAGAGAGGCAAGTGAGTTAGGTAAGTAGAATTGATACGGGAAAAAGGTGGAGGGATAGGGCAGAAAGTAGGTGAAGTTCCGTGGAGGGATAGGTGTAGAAAGAGGTAGAATGTGGAGGGTAAGTAAGTTTAGAGAGGTAGCTGCAGTAAAGCAGCAGGCAAAGCCCAATTGAGCAAAGCAAGGTAGGCAGTATAAGCTCAATACACTCTACATTTACACCACAGTTCAAGCTTAATAAAGTGCCCTAGTCCATTTAGGGAGAAAGGGCTTGATTCTATTAGGCAGAAAAATAATCACAAACACTCATAGACAGCAGAACATTAATTGCATAGATATGTCTAAAATACAGTGCTTTTGCAATATATGACGGTAACCAAAACAGTGCAATACACAGTTACTGTTTGAGTGTGGACACTGGCTCGATGGAAAAATATCAGCTATACAAGGCAAAACAGTTGTTATTTTGTAGTGTGAATTCAATACTGTCCATTTGGCTATACAAGTCTAACAAAAAGCAGTTATATTGTAGTGTAAACCCTTATTCTGTTCATATTGTACATCTAAACATAATACTTAGCGAGAACTCTATACAAAAAGCATGCTAATAGCCCTTTTGCACTTAGGCAAGCATAGGTAGCTAAAGCAACATTGAATATGAGGCCATTAGGGAAAACTATAGTCTCCACATGCCCTTGTGGCGTCCCTTTGCTGCTACCTTAACATCAGGCTAAGTTAATTTAAAGTTACCAAGTTTAATTAAGAATACCCTACAGCACAAAAAACGGACCTCACTAGCCCCAAGAAGAAGCTGGTACAATCCCCCTTCTTGGCGCCCTTTTGCTGATCATTTAGCAGCAGGCTATGTTAAATTAAAGGCACCATGTTTAATTAAAACATTCCCTACAGCACAAACAGACCTCACTGGTCCCATTAAGAAGCTGATACAAAATGCCCTTGCTGGCGACCTTTTGCTGATCGCCTAACAGCAGGCTAGGTTAACTTAAAGTTCTTTAGTTTAAACACAACATATTGTACAGCACAAACAGATCACACTGGCCTCAAGAAGAAGCTGGTACAAATGCCCTTGTTGGTGTTGTTTTGCTGATATCTTATCAGCAGGCTAGATTAAATTAATACTACCAAGTTTAAGTAAAAAAATTCCCCTACAGCACTAACGGACCTCACTAGTCCCACTAAGAAGCTGGTACAAACACGCTTGTTGGAGTTCTTTTGCTGATACCTTATCAGCAGGCTGGATTAAATTAAAATTACCAAGTTTAAGTAAAAAATCCCCTACAGCACTAACGGACCGCACTAGTCCCAATAAGAAGCTGGTACAAATGGCTTGTTGGCATCCTTTTGCTGATTGGCTAACAGCAGGCTAAGTAACATGAAAAAATGCACTACAGCTTACACGGACGGACCTTACTAGCTCCAAGAAAAAATGCACTACAGCTTACAAGGACCTTACTAGCTCCAAGAAGAAGTTGGTAGGTCTCTTTACAAATCCTATGTATAGTGGCAGAGGAGCTATAGAAGTGTAGACTGTGTCAACATGCAAATTCGCTGTAATGATCAGCACTAGATTGTTTTATAAGTAGAAAGAAGCCCATATACCAACAGTAACACATAGTTACACACAGTTTGAAAGTATAGTTCTGTGCTTTTAAAGCACTACAAGCTAATGTTACAAACTGACATTGGTAATAACCTACCAGTGGTGAGTCTAGCAGCCCAACCGCAGGACCGATGCAAGGGGAGAGTGGACGCTCTGTTACTAGATTTAAAAATGGCGCCACATACCACATCGGCTACTTGTAAGCTTTCCGGGGGAAACCCTGTTAAAGGGGAGGGGATAGGTAGAGGGGTTGTGGGATGGCTGGGGGGGGGTGGAAAGTGGGTGGGAAGGATATCTGAGATGCAGATGGGAAGGATATATGGGATGGGGGAGGGTGCAAGAGAACTGATTACAGCAGAAAAGTATCAGTAACTGCAAGACAAGATCTGGGTAAGAAGGTAAGTTGAACTCAAACTTTAAGGAAAGGTATTGTTTAGTTTTTGTAAGAAATGTGGCTAGTATCCTAAGGATGGAGTGGGTATATAGGAGATATAGAAATGTGGAATATGAGATATAGATATCTACCAACTTGTGGTAAAAAAAGGGGAAAAAAGCATGGAGATAAATATTGTTCCTATCTGTACATGGTAAATGCTGCCATCTAGTGGCAAAAAGTGCAAAGACGAGATAAGCAATCCCTCTATCTAGTACTGTATTCTAGGGTTAAGTCGTACTGGAGGGGGGAGAGAGACAAGAGGTCTGCGCTAGGCTGCTGATAAACACACACACGGAAGGGCAGCTAGTACATATGGGTATTGATAATTAGTTCGCAATTTATTAGTTGTAGGCTACATACAGTCAAAGTCTTGTGTGGAAAAGTCCTCACAGTAGTATTTATTTTTATGAAGCTTATACGAAGGTTGAATGTGAGATTGTTATCAACTTGAGTATCTAGGTCTCTCACTACTGGTTGTATGCTTAGAGGGTTACAGTTGATGTGGTAATCAGCAGGAGTCATGATTTTGCCGAATGTTATGATGATACATTTTTTTTAATTTAACTTGAGGCCATGACTTTGGCACCAGTCATTTGTTGCTGTAAAACCCTCTTGCAGTATGTTAACATCTTCTGGGGAGTCAATGACAGCACCCAACTTACAGTCATCTGCAAACATGGTCAGCCACAAGCCTTTTGTCTTTGCCTGGACCTATGAGAAGTAAATACCAAACAGTAGCGGTCCCAGGACAGATCTCTGGGGAACTCCACTAGTGACAGGTCTGCTTCTGGAGGTGGAGGTGCCTATTTTGTGTTAACTTGATGACTGGATGGGATAACACAAATTTGTCCCAGGGGTTCTACGTGTATCCCTCATTGACAGGGGCAACATGTGCTGATTGAGGTTTCTTTTTGGGAATAAACTCTTGGCTAGGCTTGTAAGGCCCCAGGGCCATTAGCCTAGTAACCTCCTATGAGCCTATGATCCTATAAAGCTGCTTGTGTTAAAAAATGTACCAACACTGGGTCCTGCTGGACAGAAGGAAAAATGGACCTGTATGTTAGACAGTATTGTAACTGTGGAAATTAATATTGTAACAGTGGTTATGGGAAGAAAAGCGGTTAAGCTTAGCCCCAGCTAACTTGTAGAAAAAATATCCTGAAATTAAATTACTTAATTTAGGCCATAAAGATTGAATCTTACAGTTCTGATTGCAGCCAGAGACAAACAGGTCTGTACTAGGAAGCCTTCTGCATTGTCCTTGGGGGTAAACAAATTGCTTCTCTGGAAGGATGGAAGCTTGAAATTGTTTTATGACTTCCAGAAGCTGCAACTCATCTTAGCAAAGCTCTATCTGTGTGTATGGTATGTATGATAACAAATATGTGTGAGAGTCTGGTTCAGTTTCTAGTAAAGGAGGGTAGTGTGGGAACCAGAAGACAGATGCCCAGATGTATGTGATGTAATTCTGTAATACAGCACTAAAATGATGTTTTAATACTAGATGAGAGTGAAGTCTCAGAGCAGCCAGTTTTTGTAACCTGATGAAGGATCTCTCGCCCACTTCATAGTAAGTAACCAGGGAATAGTAATTCTTTAAATCAGTCAGGAAAATATAGCGAGATTAGTTAAGTACTGTTTTTCTGTATCTGTGTGAATCTATTCATCTGTCTTTTTTAAATATTTCCTATGACTGAAACGTTGGTGTTTATTGTAAATAGATATTTAGTATTTTCATGTTCTTTTTATTATTTATTATTAAATATATTTAAACTTTTCATTGTGGTTGGTCTTCTAGAGAATATTTTAAGCTTTGAGGGTATTTATATTTATTTGGTGACACTGTGTCCACTCCTGAAAGCTTTGCTGTTTGGTCAACATTACCTTACATGCATACATACATACATACATACAAATATTTCAAGCATGGGCATTAAAAGCCCTTCTAGCTTGTCAATATACCTTAACACTTGTTCCCATAATAAGTGTCAAGGCTGTTCTTAAAATTATCTAAACTAGTATTTGCTTTAAAGCAATTTAGCAGTTTGTTCCAAGCATCAGCTAATCTGTCAGAGAACCAATTAGTACACTGCTAATTCCTATAGAATCTTCTACATAGGTTGTCTGATGATTCTCTAATACTTTTTGATAACCCCAAACATTCCCTGGGGTAGTTCTCTCTAAATGCCCTATATACTTGAATAAGATCTCCTCTTAGATATCTATAGACTCCTTCTCCACATCAAGCAGAGTACATCTTTACCCCTTTTTAAGTGCAACCTGGATAGCTGGATGAGAAATAGAAAATACATCCCTGGGACTCCACCCGTGTCCCTACTGGACAGGGTAATCAGGTGCTGATTTGTCTATACATGGGCTAAACTCTTGGCTAGACTTATAAGAGACTCAGGGTCAATAGTCTAGTAACTTCCTATGATCCTATGATCCTATAAAAGACACTGTACAAATTTAGATAATTTAGTCTTTCATAATAACTTAAATTTTCACATTCATGGATGTCCTTGGTATATTTCCACTGCACTTTTTCCAGTTTACTCATGCTTATTTACTTATAGGGTTTCCATATTGTTATTCTATACTTAAGTTTGGGTCTAATGTAACTACAAACAATGACTTCATCATTTTTGATTTCCTAGACTTTATAAATATTTTTATACAACATATAGTGCTATAACTATCATTAACCAATTGGTTGATATGATTAAAAACTCATAGCTGAATCTACCCATATACCCAGGTCCTTAAATGAGTCTACAGTTTCAATCACTGTGTGCTGTATTAAATATTCACCTTTCAATTTATGTCTCCCAAATCTCATATGCTTAGTTTTTGATGTATTTATCAACATATTATTCTCTTGTGCCCAAATGGTCAATTTAGTCAAGTTATTTTGCAGACATGCCTTATCTGCAACACATGTAATCAGTTTACCTAATTTCAGGTCATCTGCATATAGACAGTAGAACACCTCAGATGAAAAAGTTAGGTCTGAAAGATACAATCTGAACAAGTAAGGACCTAGGACAGAGCTGTATGGGATACCTTAACTGTAACCAAGGATTTCACCTGTCCAGTTGCTGTATGATACTTGCCATGTACTATTTGTAAGCCATGCAGCTATCCTTCTTATCAAGAGTACATCAATACCTAGTTATACTAATTTATTGATCAGTGTTTTATGTATGACCCTGTCAAATGCTGAAGTTAAATCTGTATTAATTACATCACAGCACAATTTTTCATTCATAGCTGTTATAATATTGTTATAGAACATCATGTTACACATGGTAATAGATCTGTTTTCAACATATGTATGCTGATATATGGTTTCAAATCCCAACCTAGCCAGTTCTGACAATAACTTATCCAGTATTACCTTTTCCATTATTTTTTCACAACATGAAAGTAGACTTAATGGTCTATATGATTCTGGGTTTGTTCTACTCCCCTTTCCCTTAAAGACAGGTTTAATAAGTGCATGTCTCCAATCTTGAGGAATCTCCCCATATTTATATGACCTAGTGAATAATAGATATAATGGTAGTGTAAGTTCTTGCTAGTGTTCTCAGGTCATTGTTACTAATTCCGTCTCCTCCCTGTGCTGTGCTTGGATCCAGTTTGCACAGTACTTTTTCAATATAATCTAATTTGATTCCAGTATCTGGGGGTTACCTGGATGTCACTAGGACAACTTACCACCCATTTTGTGGAACCAAATTGTTTTGCATAAGATTTTGTAAATACATCTACAATCTGTTGTGCCTGAGAATAAATTTTAGAATCTGCACACAGCTTATCAGTTTGTGCCCCAGGGCCGATAGCCTAGTACTTACCTATGAACCTATGAACAAATTAACCTTTATAACCCCATGATCACTGCACATCAGTGGTGGTAAAACTTCTACATCTTATGTATCTTTAAAAAGGTTTCCTATTATGCTCAATATCTTTATATAAGTTTTCTTCAAAATTTCTTGATCTTGTCTCACACTATGCTTAATTCATTTGTCCAGCTTGTTTATTTCAGTTTTCAAAGTTGCAGCTCGACCTCTCTTCTATTTCTTATATTTTTTGTCTCTCATCTTAATCAGATATCTTGTTCTTATGGAAATATATCTCCTTGATGTTGTATGCCTAGATCCTGATGTTAAACATTTTTTTTAATTTTTTGCACTCAGTTTTTCTTTCAAAACTTTCCACATTCCATCTGCAGTTTTTCCACTGAACACCTCACTCCAGTTAGTTTTACAAAGTGACTGTTTTGTTTCCATATAATCTGTGATTAACCTTCTGTGCGTTGGTTTTGATTTCAGTTTGTCAGAATTATCTAGAGACTTCCCATACTCTGGAATAAACTACCTATCTATATCAAACAAAGCTCGTCATAGCACTCTTCAAGAAAAATCTTGATGATTGGATGGGAAATAGGAAATTCATCCCAGGGATCACCTCTGTGGCTCTGCTCGACAGTGGCACAGGAAAATAATTTTCTTGGGTGGCAAAAACCAGGGTACTTTTTTGGCTGGGCTTGTATAGGCCCCAGGGCCGATAGCCTAGTACTTACCTATGAACCTATGAACAAATTAACCTTTATAACCCCATGATCACTGCACATCAGTGGTGGTAAAACTTGATTTAATGTAACAGTAATTTCTTTAGGAACACAAACGATGTCTAGTATGTTTCGTCCCCTGATATGTTTTTTTACAATCTGAAACAATTGTTGTTCCTGAATATATGTTGTGAATAACTTCCTTACTAACGTTGTTGAGCCAATATTATTCCAGTCTGTTTATGGTAAATTTAATTCCCCAGCTAATGTTATTCTTCCCTCCTGTGTTTCATGCAAGAAATGTATGGATTCCTCTAGGTCATTTACACTTGACTTTGGTGGGCTATACACTCCAAAAATTGTTATATGTTCCAGGGTTATCTTTATTGTCACAGTTACACAGTCTATAGTATTGGTGTTATCACTGAAGATGTTTTTTGTTAGAATGTTTGTTACAGTAAAAACATTTATTCCCTGTCAGAACTGGTTTCTAGTAATTGGTCTTTAACCATGTTTCACAAACAATAACAACATCAGTCTTATGGGAACAGAGTAAGTTTTCCAATAAAAAAAAATATTATTAATGCTCCTAGCATTAACAACCATCAGAGATGCATCAAATGTTGCTATCTGTGAACTGTTAAATTCTTGACCTGGCAAAATATCTAGCTAGTGTTTGTCAAATATTGCAAAATATCTGCTACAAAAATTCTCTTCCCTGATCTTGACAAGTGCATGCCATCCTGTCTGAACATGTGTGCCCAAAACTAGGCTTGGATGCTCTACACATTTCCATTTTTTAAAACAGGACAATTTTTCCATGTAGGTATTTACCCAAAAAATCTTTTAATTCACAGTGATCTGACTATCCTTACTATAGGTGATTTGAGAAAAATACGTCCTAACACAAGTACAAGCTAAACTATTTAAGAGGTCTGTCAATTCCCTACTAACAGTCAGAGAATCCTTGCAGATGACATCATTTGTACCAACATGAATAAAAACTGATCCGTACTTCCTTACATTAAGGCATTCCAAGGCTTGTCTCACATCTTCTATTTTTGCTCCTTACAAACATAACACTATTTGATGTTCATTACCTTCTCTGCAAATATATGTATCAGTTCCTCTAATAATTGAACCTCCAATTACAAGAATATCTTTGCTGGCCAGTTCTGAAGAATCTTCAGCTTCTAATACAGTAATATATGTTCTATCAATTGTTACGAAGGATGTTAGTCTTATTAATCCCATTGTTTTCATTGTATATTAAATTGTCATCCAGCTGGCATTGTAAATCCACAAATTGAGCCATGCAGTCAGCAGCTGTCTTTCTCTGCTTTTTTTTCTAACAGTAATGTTCTTCAATCCTTCCACGTTCAATTTTGATTTCTTCCTTTTCAGCTGCCCCTTGCCTCTTTTGTCTACCTTCTCTGCTGTAA
Source organism: Protopterus annectens (assembly GCF_019279795.1). Lineage (NCBI taxonomy): Eukaryota > Metazoa > Chordata > Ceratodontiformes > Protopteridae > Protopterus > Protopterus annectens. The sequence goes on from NC_056728.1 coordinate 314,261,530, forward strand.
AAATGATACATTCTTCTGTAGACTGAAGGTTGTCTGATAGAAAAATATCATCACTCCCTGTAACCTGTGTGTTACATAACAAAGTGCTATCCTTTTTACTACATAGTCTCTTTCCATTACAGTCTTTAATCATTTGTTTTCCTTTCCCTTTTATTTGTTATGAACTTCTTACTTTTCTTTCTTTTTTGTTTCCTTCAAAACAAACTGGATCCTCAGATTGCTGAATACTTGCATCCGGAATTCCAAAGTTGTCAGGGGCATCGTCTTGTTTCATAGGGGTTGAATGACCTTTGCAGACAATAGATGCATCATTTCCTGAATGTGTTCTATTTGTCCTATGTCTAAAATTATTTAGTTCATCATTTCAGTCATTAATATATGAAACAGCAGTTCTCCAAGCCATGCTAATTGCACAAGTGCAATCATCATCATTAAGTCTAGATTTACTTCTAACAATGGTAAGCAAATCATCCAACTTTTGACACCAGGAACACAGATCACCAGTGTTATCAGCTGTTACCTTTAAATAGCATAGCATTTATTACACTGTACAAGATATTTGTGCATCAGCAAGTCGTTAATTACATACTCATTTAAGAATCCATATTTAGCTTCAAACAAATAAAACATTGTAAAAGAAAAGAATAATCAAAAATAGTAAACACAGAATTCAAAGAGAACTTAAATCAATTTCTATGGCAAAAAATCACACCAGTAATATACAACTAAATAATAAATTAAGGTTCATAGGTTCATAGGTTCATACTAGGCTATCTGCCCGAGGGCATTTACAAGCCTAGCCCATCGTTTTGTGGCTTACGCCACCCCTTTAGTATGGGGAACTATACCCATTATTTTGCTGTGCCTCTGTCGAGCAGTGAGACTGAGGTAATCCCTGGGGTATATCTGCAATCTCCCATCCATTGGTCAAGATTTCTCTTGAACAAGGCCAGCGAGGTGCTCTGCCTCACATGTACTGGGATTTTGTTCCACAGCATAGGGAGTCTTTGGGTGATGAATCTATCCCTCCAGCACGTCCTATTAATAGCCGTGTCGAGGTTTAAGTCTCCCGCCCTTGTGGCTCTGATGGATCTAGATTTTTTGAGGTGAAGCATATTCATCAAATCTGGGTTTGACATGGCCTTGTATGTTAGGCAAAGGTCACCTCTGAGCAAGCAGTAAGTGACTGAATAGAGCTGGAGTTCTTTCAGTCGGGCAGCATAGGACAGATTTTTGAGACCCTTTATCCTTTTGGTGAGGAACTTTTGTGGCCTCTCCAGCTGCTGCAAGTGTCGGGTCAGATACATTCCGAATGGGGCATTGTACTCAATCATTGGTCTGATGAGTGATGAGTAAAGGGAGACTATGACCTCCCTTGATCTAGATGAGAATCCCTTCATGATAAGGTGGGCAATGTAGAAGGTCTTCCTAACTACTTTAGCTACATGGGTGTCGAATGACAGACTACTATCAACCTGGGTCCCCAGGTCCCTGATAACTTCTTCTGTGCTCAGTGGATTGCCACCTATTTGGTAGCTAGGGGTAACCTTGTTTTTCCCGAAGGGTATGACTATGCATTTTTGGCATTTAACTTTAGGCGTGGCTCTGGCACCAGTTATCCATTTCTGTGAGACCCTTCTGAAGGATATCTGTGTCAGATGTGTTTTCTACTATGGCGCCCAGTTTGCAGTCATCTGCAAACTTTGTCAGCCATAACCCTCCTGTGTTTGCTTGTACTGGAAAAGTAGATGCCAAACAAGAGTGGGCCCAGGACTGAGCCCTGTGGGACACCACTTGTGACAGGCTTTGAGTCTGACATGGCGCCAGCAACTCTGACCCTGTGGGTTCTGTCACTCAGCCAGTTTGCAACCCATCTTGTGATGTATGGGTTAACATTTAAGCTGATGAGTTTTTCAGTGATACCCGAGTGGGGTATTGTATCGAAGGCCTTAGCCAGATCGAGGTAGGCTGTATGGACTGCCTTTCCTCGTCAATGGCTTTGGTGACTGTTTGAAAAAGTCAACCAAGTTTAAAAGGCATGATCTGCCTTTGACAAAGCCAAACTGGGTTGGATCCAAAGTCTGCAAATTCCCTATGTCTTTATTTATGAGGTCCATTATGATCCTCTCCATGGCTTTGCAGATAAGGCTTGTCAAGCTAATGGGCCGGTAATTTCCAGGGTCTGTGGAGGCACCGCCTTTGTGAAGTGGGACCACAGTTGCAGTGCGCCACTCCCTGGGTACGTATCCAGAGGTAAGACTTTGATTAAACAGTTGTCCTAGCTGTTGGTTTAATTCCTCATTGAGTTCATGGAGCACACAGCCGGGAACACCATCAGGTCCCATGGATGCTGTGTTTTTTGCTTTGGAGAGAGCAGTTCTCACTTGGGCGCTGGAGATGTTTGGGGGGCTGCACTCGTTTGGTATAGATATCTCTCCTTTTGTGGAGGTGTGGGGGAGAAGTTTGCACTGAACCTGTCAGCCAGTATGTTGGCAATGTCTGTAGGATCAGTAATCTTCACATCATTTTGAACTAGTTCTGAGCATATCTGGGAGTTTCCTCCTAGGTTTCTAACATAGCTAAAGAAGGCCTTATGATTGTCTTTTGAGTCTTTAGCTATTTTTCTCTCGAAATTTGCTTTGGATGATTTTATGAGAGCTCTTAGTTTTTACTTATAGTGATCAAGGGTGTCTTACCTTTTAAGGATTTTGCTCTATCTTGTAGTAGCTTCCTCCTTTTGTTGTAGAGTTTGTTTATGGCTGGGGTCCACCAGACTGGACGCTTGCCTTTGGTACAAAGAGTCTTTGTTTTGCTTGGGATTGCCTTACCCATGCAGTCCTGCAGGTGCTGGTAGAAGGCATTTGTAAGTGATTCAGCGGCTTGAGTATTGTTTTCCGCCGGCTCGGGGGCCTTAAAGGAGACCACACTAGTCTTTAGAAGTGTGAAGTCGGCTTTTGAGAAGTTCTTTACTGTGGTCTTTTTATTTCAGGTGGGGTGGGATGAGGACCTCCAGCGAGATTAGTTTGTGATCTGATCTCACCAGTGAGGGTATACTTCCGGTGTTGAACATTGTGCTCCCATGTTCATGATGATGAGATCAAGTATGTTATCTCCTCTTGTGGGGATGGTGACTAGTTGTTCCATGGCATTTGAGTTTATGAATTCCAGGAACTTTTGGGCTAGGGTGTTTGGGCTTGAGTAGTGTTCCCAGTCTATATTAGGGTAATTGAAGTCACCTAGTATGATGGTGTTTGGTGATACATTTATCCCCTCTAGTGTTTTCAGGAAGGCCATGTGAGGTTCCTGAGTTTGTGAGGGTGGCCTGTAACATGCTACAATTTGCGGAGCAGTCTTGCCTATGGTTAATTGCACCTGGATGGTCTCCGATGCATCGTGCGTTGCCACCAGTCTTGAGGTGTGGGTGTCCTTGACGAATATGGATACCCCCCCCTCCTTTCTTGGTATTGTCCGGATTTTGGGGCCGGAACGCATGATATGAGGTAAAACCTGATAGCGCTGGGGTGCTCTCAGGAGCCTTGAACCAGGTTTCTGTCACAGCACAGACATCGATGTTCTCCATACTGAGAAGGGCCTCGAGTGCGTGCATTTTGAGATTTAGACTTCTGGCATTGAGCAGCATTACCCTTAGTTTTTTTCCTTTTTTGTGTTCTAGGGTGGTAGGTTTAGAATTTGAGCCTTGCCTAAAAAAGGCACTATGGGGGGTGGCAAGAGCCTTTGCCAATATCCGGAATCCCAGGGGTGTTAAAACATAGGTTCATACTAAGCTAACTGCCCTTGTGAGCCATTTTAAGCCTAGCCAATTATCCCTTGTAACACTCAAACCCTGCACCTTGTGTTTGTAAGGCAAAGACCTTCACCATTAGGCCACCCTCCCAACCCATAGATTAGTACTGGGTTAACTGCCCTTGGAAGCCATTTTAAGCCTAGCCAATTATCCCTTGTGAGACTCAAACCCTGCAACTGGTGTTTGGAAAGCAAACACCTTAACCATTAGGCCACCCTCTTAATATGTAAAGTACAGTAAAGTTGTTCTGACCATACAAGTTCTGCAAGCCAGACAAAATTTGTAATTCATTTACATCGCAGTAGGTTCTGCTCACTATATTTTCAATACATGTAAATAAATTGTAGCAGCATTGTGCGGATGCTATTTCCATTAAAGATGCTAATAGGACAACCTTATTTATTTATTTTACATTTGTTTACCAGGAAGGTCCGACTGGATAGGTACCCATTTTCAGCAGAGGCCTGGGGAGAAAAGATCCATATACAAGAGATTTTGCACAGTAGAATAATTACCAAAGACCTTTACAACTAAAACACTTACATATAGTCATGGGAGTTTTATAATGGATTATATAATGTTAAAACAAGTAAAAATAATAATATAATATACTATATATATATACTCAAATCCAACGGTGGTGGTGCTGCGGTAACATTGTCGCCTCACAGTAAGATGCTGTCTGGTTCGATTCTCAGCGAGAGCGTCTTCTGCGTGGAGACATGCGTGAATGGGTGTACCTTCGTTGAAGGTTGTGCATCAGAGCTGGTAACTTGGCACATAAAAATCAACTACCAATCATTAGTGGACCGGAGTTCCGCTGTGGCGACCCCTAACCGGGAAAAGCTGAAAGACACAACAACAACAACTATATATATAGTCAGAATTGTTATAGCAGTTTTATTAGTTTATTGATTAGTAGGTATGGTAGCTTTCTTTTTTAATTTCTCCAAGTCTTTTGGGTTTCTAATACCATGATGGGAATGGACCCCATTCCTAAGTCAAAGTACGATTAAAGTTCATGAAATTAGTATTGTTTCACTCTTTGATGTTATCCAAAAGTGCTCTTCGCAGCACCCGCAATGTGCCCAGTAATGACTCCTTCTGCAATTTGTACGGTGTTACATGAATTGGTAACATATCTAAATGCAATTGTACATTCTTTTTTATAAGACCAGTTGCTCCTACTACTATTGGAAATGTCTGGGTATCTTTCTTCCACATGGCTCTCATTTCTGCCTGCAGATCAAGGTATTTTATGACTTTGTGTCTCTCTCTGTGGCAAGACACTGTAGTCACTAGGTGTGACGATTTCAATGATCAATGCTACTTTTGTCTTCTTTTCTTGGACCACTATATCCGGTTTTCTAGTATCTATCTTTTGGACTGTTGGTATTGGGTGATCCCACATGATGTAAAACGTCATAATTTTCTATGATTCTCTGTGGCTCATTTCCAGTGTTTTTCAGCCACTTCGATACCATAATGTTTACAGAATCTCCAGTGTAACAATCTTGTCACATTATTATATTATGCCTTTCAGTATACAGACCCTCTGCCATTAGAGAGTCGCAACCAGCAATAAGGTGTGTGACTGTTTCCAATTCGGTTCCACAAAACCTACATATGTCTGTTTCTCCCACATGTTCAATGGACATAGTAAACCAACGTGTAAGTAGCCCACTATTTTGGGCTGCCAATATTAACCTTTCATTTCTTGATGTAAATTCACCTCTACTTAACCATTCCTGCGTTCTTCTTGATCAACATGAGGCTCTTCCAGAAATTTTCTATACTTGCAACTATATTTATGTTTTTTCCACATTTCTTGTCTTCTCATCTGGTCCTTCACCTTATATTCTTTCTTTTGTTTTTTAGCACATTCAGTTGCTGCCTGGTTTTTATCTACTTCTGGTTTAATCTCCATTCCTGCTTGATGTCGATATGCTTCTGCTAAATTAAGCAGAGATGTCATCTTAGATTTATTCTTCTCATGTTTCATAACGTTCACCACATTTGGATCTTGTGAGGTCAGTAGGTATGTGTGTGGAATCCCACGATTGCAGATTTATACATGTAATCAGTTTCCAGGAGGCCCATCCCTCCTTCAGAAAGGAGAATATATAATCTTGGTATACACTGATTTTTATAAATCATTTGGTGAGCATGAAGCATCCTTCTTGTTTTAATATTAAACCTATCCAACACTTTTTGGGGCCAGTCAATCACTCCAAAACTATAAGTTAGGACAGGAAGAGCAAATTGATTTATAGCTTGGATCTTATTCCTAGGTGTCAATGCTGTTTTCAGGATTAATTTAAGTCTTCTAAAATACTCCTTACTAAGCTTTATTCACATTTCTTCATGTTTTATTGCTGATCCTTCATCAATTCCCAAGTATTTATACACCCCCTCTTGCTCATGTTCTTTTATATCACATTCTTGTCCCAAACTGATGTTTTCCTGGTGCTGCAATTTTCCTTTTTTAAAGGTTGCTTTTGCACATTTATCATAACCAAATGACATTTCAATATCTTCTGAAAAAGTTTTGACAACCTGCAGCTGTGCTTTCAGTTCCTCATCTGATGAGCTATACAATTTTAAATCATCGACAAAGAGAAGATGAGAAGTCATTAGACTTTGTTGTTTTCTAGAAGCCAAATTATAGCCATGACCTAAGCTGTTAAGTAAACAGCCTAATGGATTAATGGCAAGGAAAAATAGCAACGGTGACAGGAAGTCACCCCGGAATATCCCCCTTTGGATTTTTATCCCTGGGATAATAATCTTTCCTTTATAATGGCTTAATTGCAAAGTGGTCTGCCACTGTTTCGTGGTTACCGTAATGTAATCAATCAGTGTAGGATGTACCTTATACATTTTTAAGCACTCTTTTATCCATGAATGTGGGATACTATCAAATGCTTTTTTTATAGTCAATCCATGCCATACTTAGATTCTTCCCTTTCTTACAGTTCTCCAGTATAACTTTATTTAACAACAAATGATCCTTTGTTCCGTATGACTTTCTTTTATTGCCCTTTTGTTCTACTGCCATAATTGAATTTTCTTCTAAATAACTATAAACTCTGTCGGCATCAATTCCCATGTATAGTTTATATGTCAAGCGGAAGACAAGTTATTGGTCTATAATTTTTAGGGTAGCTTGCAGGTTCACTTTTAATAAAAAAATATATACCAACAGACTCAAAACCAAAAAAGTCCAAAAACTGAATGGAATAGCAGACTGAAACACTCCACAGGACAAGAATACTGTAGACACAATCAGGTTTATTGGTGCTCCCTTCCTGGTACCTTGGCCAAACTGCCTTCAAACGGGAATATTTTTTCACACCAAAACCACACTTTAAATACATTCAAATAGTAATTGGTGCTTACTAAATTACCCAATCAATTAATTTAAATAGTTCTAACAACCCAAATTAAAATGACAGTGCTTCTTATTCAAACAAAGGTGCATGTGGAAAATGCATTAGTTCATACTCACAAAAAACACAATTCAAAATACAATATATATATATATATATATATATATATATATATATATATATATGTGTGTGTGAATTCCTACATATAAATCTACACATAAACTACTATAATAAATTTCCAATAATCACATTTCATATACTAAACTACATAAATTGATTACATATATTAAATTTATATTTAACATTTCAACAATACACATGTTTTTTAATATATTACCCTGAAACATCTAACTTCCAACCAATATACACCTAATAAATTTAAATAAAACATACATTCAAATACATCCTTATATATTTATTACATATTTATATTCAATTCATAATTTAAATCCCCAGGGAATAGTGTATTGAAATTGATGATGAATTTTGCTTCCAGATTATTTAAAGAATTCAAGAAGTTCACCCCTTGTGTGGGGAAAGGTTGGGCTAAAATACCAAAAAATAAACTAGTTGCTGATCCCCCATGAGCCTTGTGAAAATGGTATGCAACTGGGCTTTCTAGCCTATTTCTGATGTCTCCTAGATGTTCCAAAATTCCATTCTTCACCATCTTCCTAGTCTATCCCACATACCATTTTGTTGGCGTACAGCCACAACTTAGAATATATACCTCCCCACATGACCTACAGGAGAAACAGCCCTTGGCTACAAACCTAACACCACTGATCATTTTACCATCCAAATTTTTTACCCTACTGCATATATTACATCTGCCACATGCAAAACTTCCCCTACGACCCCTTATCATCAATAACTTCCTAGAATTCAATAACTCTTTTAGATTCAGGAATCTGCTGTAGGAGAAAGTTATCTTATCTGGAAATAAATGCCCAATATTATCATCCTCACACACAATAGGCCAAAATCTTTCTACCAGTTTTTTAAATATATCAGATAAGGGAGAAAATCTTGTAACAAAAATAATCTGCCTTCCTCATCACTTTTATCAAAATTTCTTACTAACCTCCTCTTATTGCCAACTTCCCTACCATCACTTAAACCTAAAACCCTCTCTTGAGCCTTCTCCAAACATGCCATCGTATAACCTCTGCTGAATAATCTTTGTCTGACTTTCATAAATTCCTCAGGAACAGATAACTTATTATAAGTGTTGTTATAAATACGTCTAAATTCCCCATATGGAAGAGAAGTTAGAAGATGTGGTGGGTGCATGCTCTCAGCTGACAGAAAATTATTTGCAGCTATCTTCTTAATAAAAGGCTTATATTGAATCATATCATCTTTTACAAAAAACTCCACATCCAAAAAATGCATACTAACTTTACTGACTTCAAAGGAAAATTCAAGTCTCACCAGATTTTTATTCAAACATTCCATAAAATTTCTAAATTCCATAGGATCCCCCTCACAAACAAAAAACAAATCATCAATAAATCTCTTATAAATGATGACATGATGGACAAAACAATCCATATTGTACATGCACCTGTTCTCAAAAAAATTCATGAACAAGATGGCATGTGAGTATGAACTAATGCAATTTCCACATGCACCTTTGTTTGAATAAGAAGCACTGTCATTTTAATTTGGGTTGTTAGAACCATTTAAATTAATTAATTGGGTCATTTAGTAAGCACCAATTACTATTTTAATGTATTTAAAGTGTGGTTTTGGTGTGAAAAAATATTCCCGTTTGAAGACAGTTTGGCTGAGGTACCAGGAAGGGAGCACCAATAAACCTGATCGTGTCTACAGTATTCTTGTCCTGTGGAGTATTACAGACTGCTATTCCATTCAGTTTGTGGACTTTTTAGGTTCACTTTTAAGTAAGAGCATTGTTTTTCCTGTTGTTAACCAATGTGGTATCTGTTCGGGGTGTGCATATAAATAGTTCTTACTCATGGCTAGATCCTCGTGTAAAGAAGTTAATACTTTAAGCCAAAAGTTAGGTACTGCATCTGGACCTGGGGTTTTCCAATTAGAGTTTTTTCTCAACTTTGTTTCAATCTCTCTGGCTGTTATTTCATCCCGTTTCATATCCTGTACCTTTAAATTTCTTATTCTTTCTTTACTTCTTCTATCCATTTATCATCTTTGCTATGATCTACAGGATCTTCATAGATACTTCTCCAAAATGCATCTACTTCCTCTTTTTTCGGCGGTATATCAATTCCTTTTACCTTATTTTTCAGTTCTCTATAAAACATTTTTGGGTCATCAGTGCATTGCTGATTTTGTGCTTTTCCCTTATATTTATCTTCGTATCTTCTGAGTCTTTCTGCCTGTTTTGAAATTTTTAGTCTGTTATCTCCAATAGTGCATAATAGATCCTGGTCTGTTCTAATACTGCGCACTGCTTTTATCACATCTATCTTTCTTAATATTTTTGTTGATCTGTTCCCTCTTCTATAATCTTCTAACAATGACACTTCTTGTCTTGGCTGCTTTATAGTTTTCTCTATTCAATATTTCCATGATGGTATTCACTTTCACCCCCCCCCCCCTTTCCCTCACTACCCTGTGTTCCTGTGGTAGAACTTTATCAGTTAATTTAGCAGCACAGTAATATTTTCTATTTACTTCTGTTATATCACATGGATCTCTATGGACAGTCCTAATTACTGTGTTCATTTGTTTTATCAAGCTTCTGACTTTTGGGGTTTTATTAACCTTCTGCAGTCTATTTCTCTCATTGATCTTGCAAGTCTTCTCTTAACTCCTTTTCTTCCATACTGAGGGCACATCCCTTGTTTTTTATTTCCTGCGGGCATTCTATAGAAAGTTCTATAACACCATCTTGTGGCACATTCTCTTCAATTTCATCCTGTGTCATCTGTTGTTTTGTCATATGGAAACTCACTGGCCTATCACTCCTCAACACTGACTGCATCAGAGTTTCCACAGTTTCCTGTTCCTTTCCTTCCTGTCTAGCTTCAAGTGAACTTTTGTACTGGTTTCCTGTGGAAGGCTCCAAAATATCTTGATATGGCACCTGACCTTTTGCTTCCTGTTGCACTAGTTTCTCCATAATTTGGATATCCATTGCTCTATCCTGTTGTGGTGCTTTCTGCATTTGATTTTCTACACTGAATTCTTCTCTCAGTAGCTGTTCCATTACCTCAATTTCTATTTCTTTGACTTCTCCATTACTAATCTCTTTCTCTACTTTTCCTCTTAGTCTTATTTTTTGTATTGTAAAGTTTTCCATATCCGGATTCCTTTGTCTATATTTTTCTTCAAATATCTTTGGTGCTGCTTTGTTTGTATTGGTTAGTTTTGTTTTCTCATTTGCATACATATCATACCATGTTAAATCTATTTTCCTTTCCCCTGTCCATATTTCTTCTTCACATCTCCTGAGCTTCTTGTTTTTCCTTATTCTGGGGACTCACTCTATCATGCTGTGATGTAGTCTGTTTTAGACCTTCTACATTAAAGCCTTCACTTCGCAGACACTCCATAACTTCAACTTCTATTTCTTTAACTTCTGCTTTACTAATCGTCTTTTCTACATTACATCTTTGTGCTTTTAGTCTTTTTATTGTGAAACTTTCCATATCTGGATGCCTTTGCCTGTATTTTCTTCGAATATCTTTGAAACTGCCTTCTGTATATTAATTAAGTTGATTTTCTCCTTTGCATAAATATTGCACCATATCAAATCTCTCTTTCTTTCCCATATCCGTATTTCTATTTTATATTTTTCAAATATCTCTAGGCTTTGTTGTTTATATTTTCTCACTTCCTCAAAGGCTTCTTTTTCCAAAGAGATCAAAGTTTCTTGATCTCTATACTGTTTTTCAAAAATCTGTTGTATTAATGAAATTAATGGTAGTAGTAGGAGTTAAGTGATGATAAGAGATTATGGAAGGGCAGAGTCCAACTGGTATTATTGTAAGAAGTCAGCCTGGAGTGCTACATGAACATAGCCATGTATTAGATAGGTAGGTTTTAAGTAGTTGTTTGAAATGAACAGAATTTGTTGTAGATCTAATAGGGAGTGGAAGTGCATTCCAGGTTTTTGCTATTTGATTTGAATAAAGAGAGTCTCCTGCTGAATTTGTTGCCTTGGTGACTTTTAATAATACTTTATTGGAAGAGCATAATATTCAGCTATTGGGTTCTGAATAGCTGGTACTTTTTCAGACTGGTGGAGTATTTTATAGGCCATTATGAGTTGGTTAAAGTTTAGTAGTTGGGGTAGTTCTAGCCAAGACAGTTTTTGTAGAGTGAGGCAGTGGTGTGACTTGTGTGCTGAGTCAGTGGTGAATTTTGCTGTCTTATTGTAGCATATTTTGAGTTTTACACGGTCTGTTTTTTTGAGATTGGTAAGTATGGGTGAGGCATATAAGAGATGAGTTCTAGCAATAGCTATTCTAGTAATGTTGGTTAGGAACTTTTTTTTGTTTTGGTATAAAGTTCCAAGCTTCTTATGTATCTTTTTGATTGTTTGTGATATGTGTTGATCATATCTCAGATTATTTTCAATTACCACTCCTAGAGGTTTTGTGTGGGATTCTGTTAGGATTATTGTGTTGTCAAAGGAAGTGATAGAGAAGCTAGGAGGGGGATCTGGGGCTCTAGTAGGTAGGAAGATCATAAGCCTAGTTTTATTGGGGTTTAGGATGAGTTGTAGATTTGTGAGGTAAGATTCAGTAGCAGTGAAGGACTTGGAGTTGTATATTAGGGTCAGCACATATCAGTGCTGAGTTGTCAGCACATTGGATCAGTGAGGCTGGTGAGGTGGCAGAACTAAGGTTATTAGTAAAAATACTGAAAAGAAGAGGGCCAAGTATGGACCCTTCTGGGACTCCTAAAGTGACTGGTAGTAGTAGGGAGAGGTCTTGTAAACATTTTACTTCTTGCTGGTGACCTGTTAGATTGCTTTGAAACCAGGTGATAGCTGTGGGGTTGAAGTTTAGGTTATTGAGAGCAGTTAATAGTTTGGGATGGGATACTGTATCAAAGGCCTTTGACATACCCAGGAAGACTGATGAAACCATGTTACCTTCATTTCCATAGTGATTAATGATGCTGGTGAAACTAAGAAGGGCAGTTGTGATACTATGGTTGGGTCTAAACCCGTGTTGAGATGTGGCTAGAAGGTTGTTGATTGAAAGATACTGGAGAAGATGTGAGTGGATACATATTTCCAGTATTTTGGACAGTGGAGATAGGATGCCTATAGGTCTGTAATTTGAGAGCTTGGTTGAGTTGCTGCCTTTATGTAGTGGGATTATGTGTGATATTTTCCATAACAGTGGGACATATAGATATGTGGTAGGTGATGGCTTCAGCTGATATCTTGAGAAATTCAGTAGGTTGTCGGCTGCTATTGTTATAGGCTTTAATGAGCTGATTAGTTTTAGGATGGTTTTAGTGGGGGTGGGTTGAAAGGAGAAGGTATTGTTACTATTTTTGGTTTGTGAGGGGTTAGCTGTTGGGCTGTGGCAGGTGTTATTGACAAGTGATAGTATACTGTTAGTAAAGTATTTATTAAATTGTTCTGCAATGGTGTTGAAGTTGTTTGGTGTGGTATGGGATAGAGTTGTGGCCTGGACAGGCTGAAGTATTTTATTGATTGCTGGGCATAACTTTTGTGGATTTTTTGATATTTTTGTTGTATTTTAGTATAATAGCTTTTTTGTCTTGTATAATTTGGCTTTTGGCTTTGTTTCTAAATTTTTGGTATTCTACTTGATTTGTCTGAGTTTTGTTGTTGTACCATATGTCCCAGGCTTTATCCCTGAGCTTGAGGAGAGTTTTTGTTTCTGTAGTTAGCCACTGGGTACATTTTGCCTTGATACGAATTGTCCTGGGTGGAGCTAAATTGTTGAAAATTCTGAGGAAGGCATTGTTGAAGTATTCTACAGCTACACTGAGGGGCAGGATTTTGACGGGAGACCAATTGTATTGCTTAAGTGTGGATATTAATATTTGGGGGGGGTTAATGTTTTCTTATTACGTATTTGATGATATTTAGTATGTCTAATTGGGTTTGTACATTGCCTGAGTAGGTAGGTGGGTATATGATCACTGAGACAGTCAGGGAGACAGCCGGAGTGTTGAAATTGGGAGGGATTGTTTGTTAGTGTCTAGTCTAGGATAGTTTGTCTGTTTGATTTTTATATCTATTATAGTGGGGGTTGAATAATTTGTGAGAAACCATACAGGTTAATATGGTTATTGTGAAAGCTGAAATTGCATGAGAGCCAATCTGTGTTAATGTCGCCCAGAATGATGGTTTCACTAGGAATGTTTCTGGAAGTCCAGTGAAGGACGCATTCAATGGTGGCTATGTTGTTTCCTGGGGGAATGTAAGTAGCTATGATAATTATATGTTTATTTGGATTAATTTGAAGTTTGGTCCAGAGTATTTTAGCATTGCTAAATGTTGGTGGAGTTTGACTAAGAAGTTGTAATTTGAGATTGTTTCTGAACATAATTGCTACTCCTCCACCCCTTTTCCCTATTCAATCTGTTCTAAAAATATTGTAACCTATAAGGGAGATCTCGTTGTCTTTGGTGTGGGACTTAAGCCATGTTTCTGTTAGGATGACAATGTCTGGGGAGTAAAGGCAGAGGGTAGCATGGAGTTCCTGAACCTTATTTAGAATACTTCATAGGTTAATATTTAGAATTAGTAGAACTGATCCTTTGCAAGATAGATGAAATATATTCTGTAGCTGAGGGGAGGGAGTGTTTCCTGGGGAGGGAACTGTATTGGGTCCGGGACTTGGATGTATATCACCACTTATCATAAGCTTTGATGCTATGCTAATGAGGATGTTTAGAAATTCAGTTTTTGTTACGTAAAGGTAATATTGGATGTCTCATGCTGCATGGGTGTATAGTGGGTGAGTAGCTCAATGTATGAAATATAAATGCCTGGGGATATAACTATGCTGATATGTGTCTTGTGCTGTAAGAATGAGGATGTATTTTTAAAACAGGGTTGAGGTAAGGGTGTGAGAGTATGGAAAGTAATAAGATATACAGCTAGTGAGAGTGCAATAAGAATTGTGTGAAAGAGTAGCATGCTGAACTGAAGAGTAGTGTTTAATAATAAATTGGTGTAATAATGTATGTGAGGAAAAGGTTGGTCTTAGTATGCAGGGTGAGGATAGAGGAGTGAGATGTTTAAGGGGATATGTGAATAGGGTAAATTGGTTGGGAGGGATTTGGGATTGGTGGGTTGCTGGAAAATGAAGGTATGTGCAGTATGGTAAAGAGATCTGGCATCTAATAGGTTGATTATTGTGGGTGGGAGGAATTTGTTTATTAGTCATGCTGACCCTATATCATTAGCACAGGAAATACTCCATAGGAGTTTAGTATGCTGGAGTTATGGCTAAAAGACTTTATGCTTCTGCTGTACCTTATAAAGTCCAAAGCCATGCTATTTGGTCGTTAATCTCTTCCTTCTGTCATGGATAAGCCAATCAGGGCTCACCAAATAAAACAAAATAATCTGAATTTGGTTTGTACAACAAAATAGTCAGGAGCCTCAAACAAAGGCTCATCTCTGTTGAGACATATGCAGTCAGAGTCCCTTTATAACTTCTCCATCAGTGATAATTCCTGACACTTCGCTGCAGTCAGCTGCATGCATGGTAACAAGGATAACTTACAGTCCCATGGTTACAGGGTTACAGCAAGGCCTTGGGGCCAAGTTATGCAGGATTTACAACTGATTTGATAGGTTTGTAGCAGGAAATCATTTAACACTGACTTGTAGGTTAATATGTAAAGAAGGGTCTACTTTTAAAGTTCAAAGTTTCAAAACTTTGAATTTCTTGTAGCTCAGACCATAAGATTGATGTTCTGAAACTTCAAAACTTTGAAAAAAAAATAAAAACACATTTTTTTTAAATTTTTGCAGGGGGCAAGCCCCCCTGCACCCCCATACCCCCTGCTAATTAAATATACCAACTCCAAGATCGCACTACAGTGATGTAAACAGTACATTTCCCACAATCCTCATTTAAACAGTTTGAAGTTTGAAAACTTCAGTCTTATGGTCTCGACATTAAGAAATTCAAAGTTTTGAATCTTTAAGCTTTAAAAGTAGACCCATAAAGAATTATCTGTAGCTAAACAGCATATTCAAATACTTGGCTACATCTCATCAACGAATGTAATTTTGTCAAGCACAAAAAGAGTGAGTGATGTTTGACAAGATTAATTTCGCTGATAGTGGAGTTTGCTTTTTTTGTTCACAGTTGTGCGACCTAGGAGTTAGTATATATAAATCTAGTGGATGTGGGGTATACCTCTGAACTGTACAGATTTTCACAGAATGCCCAGATTTTTGTCTCATATTTTTGGTCTGTTTTTCATAAAATTGTGGTTTTTGTGGCAAATTAATGGTAAATCATTAAAGACTGACGTTAGAAAATAATGACAGTCATTTGAGTTTCAGACTTCATACCCTTCGGAAAATTCATGCTAATGCAAAACCTGTTATTCTTTTAACTTTCTAAGTTTGTAAGAGGAATATTTAAAAACTGTCCCTATTTTTGGGCCTTTGTCCCATTTTTGTTTATGGCTTTGTCCAGATTTCTTGCTCTAAGAGTTTGAGAGATATGATGTGGGGGTGCAGGGGGGCTTGCCCCCTTGCAAAAACAAAACTGTTGGGTTGTTCATTGAATGTGGTTTTGACGAATGATTTTAGTTTTTATTTCCATTACCTAAAATTACATTTGATGACCCAACATGAATTCCACAAGCACTGTATCTCTTCCAGATAGCTCAAGTTAGTGGACAGTTATATACTCAGAGCTGACTCCACACAGAGAAGAGGACTGGCGAGTGGCATAAAGAATTCATCCTACTGAACGAAGGAACTCCATACCACCCATACTGAGATATGAACTCCAATGCCACTCTATTAAAAAGTAGGTTATTTTGTCTCACCTAACAATTCTAGCTAGCATCAATATATCCGATTAGCTAAAGCATGTACCGCATTTGATTTTTTTAGACTGTTATTGTTATTGTTCTATCTACTACACAGTTGATGCCGTTATGATTTATACAGTACAAATTGTCATCTTCCTAACTTTGGATCAAAGCATGTAACTTTGATTTATTTTCATCGTACAGAGTTTGTTGAATGTCCACTTCAGTGACTCTATAAAAAAAAAAACATTAAGAGATAGAAAGAAGTGTGTAAGGCTTCACTGCACATTGTGAGCATCTCTTAAGATTGAAGTACTTAACTGCAATAGCTGTTTACTGGTTGCTTGCTAGCATAGGGGTGCTCTATGCTACCTACCAAAACTGGTGTTGCTGGTTTGAATCTGCCTGCAGACACTCTCTTTATTATTACCTTACCTATGTCCCATTCAATAAAATTATCATAGTTATTTATTTAATTATTTAATGCAAAGACAAGTTAAAGGACCTGCTGCTTTCAAGTTATTTATTTAATTATTTAGCTATGTATTTCCTCCCCAGCCAAGCCTTTCACAAGGCTTACCCAGGCTGTATGGTTCAGCCTTACAGACTTCATTCTTTCTGTTGATGTGTTTTTTCCCCATTATTTTATAGAGTCACTGACGTGGACATTCAACAAACTCTGTTGAAAAGCCAGTTGAAGTTACATGCTTCGACCTAAAGTAAGGAAGTCAGAATTGTCATCTCAGTTTTATTCATTCTGAAAATTCTGTGACTATTTGTTCTTCCTACTGCGTCCCAGATGAGTCATTTTAACTTTGTTTCGCTTTTTTCAGTCACTATGCCTATATAGTGATTGATGTCTGCTTCCTATGGTATGTTAAGTTGATAATGCAACCTTTCTCTATGAACCCCCCCTTCTTTCGGGAAGAATTGATAACTTCATTAACAAAGTGTAACAGATAAAAGAAACACAGACTGAAGGCTTTCCATTCGTAAAATTCTATGCTTCACCTGTGCTTTCCATTATTTTATGATTTTCTGACCAGTATATTATTATGCATTTTTCAGAAGTCTATAACTCCATTGTTCCTGCACCAGTTTAGGTATTCCCTTGCCGTTGATGGGCTACTCATTTCAGTTCCATGAGCTCACCTTGGCCACTATACATTAAGGTATGATTTGTAAATCTGCATCATGTGTGCATAACATGTGAGTCACCCAGCATCCCTGCAAACTGAACTTCTACATGAAAGTCTCAGAATTCTGAACCAGAGGCCACAAGTATAATATTAAGAAGGCATTGCCCACTATATGTAATTTTAATTTAAAATAAAAGGAATACACACATCCATAATCGAGTCCTCGTACCTTTCTATCCTCCCATCTTAAAAACTTCAGAATAATTATTGCATCAACTTTCCAGATAAAATACCTGTAGTTTTTCTACAATTTTCTGTGAGGTTATAAGGTCAACATCATCACCACAGTGTACTCTAAAATTAGTGTGACCACATGGCACTTAGTGGTAGCTTTTTCATCATGGCTTACTACCTCAATACTCACATTTTATCCATATTGCCCTTTATAAGTTTCACAATAACTTATTTCTTCTTGTGATGTTTTCTAAATCTCTGGTTGTTCTGCATCTTAAAAATAAAAGTCACTAATGTTGTAATCCAATAACTGTATTGTTAAAGTATTCTGAAAAGACATCTACTGAGTGCAACTGATTAACTGTCTTACATTTCTACAGTCGTGTGTCTTGCAACATTGTACAACAGAGATACATTAATTGCATTATCAACACGTGAATGCTTTATGTATGTACATGGATCTAAATTCCCTACATAATAGTGCATAGAACACCACAGATAAAGCTGGTTCCGTATCTGTTACATAAAGTAACACTAAAGCAAATGTACTAAGAAAGTAAGCATTCAGTTAAAACTGAATTGTGTTTAGAATGGTGAAGGCATCATAATTAACTCTGAAAAGTAAAATTTTCAACTCCTACAGTTAGACCTCATTTTTATAACAAAAGCTTATGCTTGAAGAAAAGTTTTTACAGCTCTGCTGTGTCATCTTTGTATCTTCATATTATTTTAGTGAAAATGTATCAATGCTGTTTTTTTGTTTTGTTTTGCATTTTATATTAACTTAATGTTAAAAGATTGGGTGCTTCTATAATAAAATGTGATGTTTTAGTTTTGTGCAAAGCTACAGCATATTTTATATTCAATAATGAGACAATAGTGAAATTGTAATTTTTCATCAGGATCTTCTGAAGAATTATAAAGCTACTATACATTTCCTTAGAAGCTGCACTGCAGATATTTCACTCTTTTTGCCTGCAGCCAGTGACCTTTCTTGCATTTGGAGTCCTTGCTTGTAAAGGTATTAACCAATAATAAATATGCACATTTTCCAGGAACCTATTCTGTACACAGCTTAGCTAAATACATCATTTTGTTTCTGCATTACCTGGGGTACAGAACATTCATGCCTGAGGATTTATTTAAACTTTTGACTTCTTTACTTCCAAAGTACTCTATAATAAGTACATATAACATCCTAAAGTAAGTAGGAGTCAGCGCTGACATTATGTGATGTAGCAGATCAGTGCGTGTGTGTGTGTGTGTGTGTGTGTGTGTGTGTGTGTGTGTGTGTGTGTGTGTGTGTGTGTGTGTGTGTGTGTGTGTGTGTGTGTGTGTGTGTGTGTGTGTGTGTGTGTGTGTGTGTGTGTGTGCGTGTGTGTGCGTGTGTGTGTGTGTGTGTGTGTGTGTGTGTATGCTCGCACATATGTACATGTGTGTCTGTGAATGCACACGTGGGTACATGCGTGTGTGAATACATGCGTGCATAATGCATATGTGTGCTCATACGTTTGTTGAGGGAGGATAACTGAGTAGAGGATATGTCAGATAATATAAGAAAAGTGTCTGCCTATATTAGATGTAATATGAAAACAGATGGGTTGAAACACACGAAATACATGTTACCTTACATAGAAGCTGACGTGACGTTATTGAAATAGATTCAGGTTGCACGTCCACAGACTGTGACAAGGAGTGGGCAAATTGCCTGTAAGACTGAGCAACTTCGAAACTGTTTGAGATAAAATGTCTGATATGCATGTAGGACTCCATCTCCCTTACAAAATGAACTGGTTGTGAGCACAGTGATGCAGAACTTGAAGGGAAGGACAGGAAGAATGTGACAGAAGAGAGTATATCACAAGATATTTGAATATCCTTTCAGCAAAGATGTTGTAAGATTTATTATTCACGACTAGCATGAACACAGTAACAAGCAGGAATCCAGTGGGTCATGAAATGTTTTATGTAGGATACTGTAAACCTGGGCACTCAGGCTGATAACCTCACATTCGACCATCATGTAGTGGCAGTGGTCAGAAAAGCCTTTTACTTGGTTCATCTCATAATTAAAGGGATTGCATCCAGAAAAAGGGAGATTATTACCTCTCTATACTCCTCCTTTATTAAACCAATAATTGAGTATAATGCCCTGTTTGGGATGTACCTCTCCAAACATCTGCACCAACTGGAAAGGCCACTGAAATACCTCACAAAGAGAATCCATGGCCTCCAAAACCTGTCCGATATGGACAGGCTCAAATCACTATCACTCTGCCTGGTATCGTACAGATTGCTCAGGTGTGATCTGTGTATTGCCTAAACAGCAGTCTCGGACCCTGCCCTACTAGAGATGTTCCATATCCATAAGTCTAACTCCTCATGCACTACCCACTCAAAAGGCCTGAATCTAATATGTGGCATCAACAAAACCAGCTGGAGAGACAGTTTTGTCTTTCAGAGGCTGCTCTGCCTCTGGAATAGACTTCCCATACATGTCAAACAGAACACCTCTTCAAGGGCAACCTTGATGAGTGTATAGGAAACCACAAATTTGTCCCAGGGGTTCCACCTGTGTCCCTCATTGACAGGGACAACAGGTGATGACTGAGGTTTCAATTTGGGGATAAACATTTGGTTAGGCTTGGAAGGGCCCCAGGGCCATTAGCCTAGTAACCTCCTATGTTCCAATGAAAAGGAATGATGTCGCAAAGCAGAAAACTGGAGTGCAAGTTTCACAAGGAAAAAGTACTGAACTTACCTCCTCTGACAAGAGCAAGGCAATACGCAGGAGGCAGTAGAAAAAGAAAATGAGGACCAGACAGGATGCTAGATGGGAAGAAAGTGAATGCAATCAGAACAAATAAGCAAAGCACACATATGGAATGGGATGCAAAAGTCTTAATAATAATGCAAGGGGGTTAGGGTGGGGTGGGGGTAAAGAGTGGTGTGGCCCAGCTTCATCACTTTAAATGACTCCTTACACATGACAGCAAGATGCTAGAAAAGCGCAAAGAAAATTGCAAGTGCATTGAATGTGTACTAGGCGTAAATGCAGCAAGGGTGAAACAACATCCACAAAGGTAGGGAGAGGAAACCTTACTTATACATATCTGCTTATCTGATTAATAATTCTCAATGTTACAGTCAGTGAGGGCAGAAGAAACTCAGTTAAATTTGGGAAACATTGTAGCAATGTATTAAGATTTGTTGGTTTCTTAGAAGTCCCCTAATACTCAGCAGCAACACTGCCAGAAAGCAGACCTTGGTGGTAGTGGTGGTGGTGGGGATTACGGGAGACCAAGCAATGGTTCTCAGTGTGTATCCTGGGTATAAGTAAGGAATAAGTGACATTGGAAACCCTTCTGAAAGATAAAATATATAACTGCATATAACTGAGTTATTCTACAAAGATTAATGCAATGAACTGCAATATAGACATCCTGAGGCATTGTAGCAATTGTCTCATGTTTACTGGCTACCAACTACTACTTAAACAAACTGACACAGCATATGAGCAATAAAGTTATTTAATGCACGTGGAGGCAAAAGTCTCACGTGAAGACACTACAGAAAGCAAGCAGGTTATCAGTATCACCCCGCACACCAACAAACCTACCATATGCACGTTAGACCAAACACATAGACCTACATATGCAGAGGCCCTTAAAAGCAGCCTACCTAAACCACAAAAGCCTCCTAAATGTAACCTAAATAACAAGTACCTCCAGCAACCTCACAAACACAAAACACTTTCAGCACCAACTAAGAAACATACATTTAAGAGTCACATTCTCACAAGTAAAAAGCCCCTAAGGCAAACCTCCACACAATCCAATATCCTAGTCATAAATTATTCCATTATGAGACACATGATGCACCACACACCATGCTGTCAAGGAAAGGGTCACAATCAGTTGCCTATCAGCTGCCAGGATTCACCACATCACCCGGGCCCTCAGGTCCTTCCACCACAAGCACACATATGACAGTCATAGCACATGTGAATGTAAATGACTTGATACATACCTTCCTGGACTATATAAAGAGAGAAATGATGGAACATGTATGGGAGGCAGGTATGAATCAAGTCTTGAGTAGCATTTTACCATCACCAGGAATTATGCTGCAATATGAGCAAAAGATTATTGACTTCAACAGATGGATTAGCTTCTGGTGTCAGTCAGAGG
This sequence comes from Protopterus annectens, assembly GCF_019279795.1. NCBI lineage: Eukaryota > Metazoa > Chordata > Ceratodontiformes > Protopteridae > Protopterus > Protopterus annectens. Next base: position 314,283,269 of record NC_056728.1, read on the forward strand.
GGAATCTAATATATATAGTGTTAACTAACAACACAAGTCATTTCTCTAATCCTTCAGCGAACCACTACTAAATGAAATGCACTCACAGTAACCTCAATATATCAATGCTTCATGAAAATATAATATATAATATAAAAACACTCAAAAATACAATAAAATAAAATAAAAAAATCCAAGGAGTCAAACGCTGACTAACATAACATTTAATATGAATCTTAGCACTTTCTTCTTTAACATAAAAACTTTACCAGAGATAACAAACTAAAAGAAACACTTCACTTAAATAGTAATTACATATTTAAAACCACCAATCAGATAGCTTCCTTAATCAGCCATATTAAAATTAAATAATTAATTCTTATAAATAAAACTCACTTTAAACAAAACATTTAAATAGTGCAATATGTAAGATACAATATTATTAAACAATTATAACAAATATTTTTAATCTGTTATAATTTTTTTAATCTAACATTTCATCATTTTTCTCAAGAACACAATTTAAAGACAACATTTCATTTAAACCAGGCTTGATAGTGGCGTTCAAACATAACTGCCACTTTAATTCCATTTATTCCAACAATAATTCACTGTTACCTCCCTGTTCTGAAATATATAATCTATCAATACTAAAAAACAGAAATCTTTTAAAATCTGAACAATTAAGTGTATGTTTTTAATGTGCAATAGTCAAATCAGCTTTTTTAATCTCATAGACATTTTCGTAGTTTTACCTATGTAAAATGCAGGACAGGAAATACAGTTTTCCAAATAAACAACCATTTTGGACTTACAACTGCCTAAACCAGGACATGTCAAGGTTTTATTATACCCTATCCACTGTTACATATGATCCATCATTAATATATTTACAATATCTACAACAGCCACATTTCATCATTTTTGAATATTTAATATTATCTGGACTAATATTGCCCTTTTCAGAAATATTCTTTAAATTATCACCTTTCTTATATGTGGTCTTCGGATATGCACCCAGCTGTTGTTTATATTCAGCTGGAAATACTGTTTCCCAGGTATTATAAAGAATCCTTTTAAACTTAAGTGCATGATTGTTATATTCTACAGTCATTGCACACATCTTATCTGCATTCTTATTTCTATTTGTATTTTGAACTTCAAGAACTAAGGACTTAGGGTAAGATCTTTCAAGAAACTCAGTAATAAAGTTTTTGTCCACTGATACCAATCTTGAGAGATGAACCATCTGGCCCTTAATAATGTTTCTCTTCTGAAAATGAAGCGGCAGGTGTCATAGTGTAACATTAAATTGGAATATGTTTCTTTATGATATATATTAGATATAAAATCTCATTCTTATAATCCTTTACTATCATAACAGCCAAGTAATTAATCTTATCTTTATCGCTTATATAGGTGAACTTCATAAAAGGAGTAGGATCATTCAATTCAGACAAAAAAATTAAGAAAAGTAGAAAATTCATCAAACCATAAAATTAGAAAATCATCCAGAAATCTAAAGTATCTATATACATTTTTAAAGAAAGGGGAAGGGAACACTTTATCATGTTCCCAATCAGATAACACCAGGTTGGCGTATGTGAGTGCACATCTTGTCCCTAACACCACACCTGTTGACTGACGATAATATTCACCATCAAAGTAAACGTAATTGTTTTTTAAGACTAATTCCAAAAGTTCAAGAATGTTTGCAATATCAAGATGGTTCTTTATCCTATCCCTCAATAGTATATTTTGAAAAGCTGCAATCCAACATCATGGGGACTAACCAAGAACAAATTAATCATATCTATGGTAATAAATAACACATTCTTTTTAAAGGGAGTGATATTTGAAAGTTCCAAGAAATGCCAAGACTAACAAATGATTTAGTTTTCCTTTTTCTACCAAGTTTTACAATGGAAGTCTACATACATAGCTTCAGGTTCTGTTTTTGACTTACTGGCTGACACAATAGGTCTAAGGGGGGATTGTATATATTTTTGTGGACCCTCAGTATTCCAAATATTGCAGGAATCACCAGTACGCCCACTTTAACAAATTCAAATATGTTGTTAGACATAGACCCTTGACTAATTAAGTCTTGTAAACTGTAATCTATTGTTGCATGTGCCATATTTATCTCATTTTTTTGAGACTTGCATATATGTAGATGTTTTATTCAAGATGTCTTTTTTACTGGCAAACATCCAATAATCCATAATTACAACCCCACCCCTTTTGTCTGGCTTCATGACTCTTGTATTTTTGTTACCTTTAATGTAATGCAATAGTATCCTTTCTACCACTGATAAATTGTCAGTGGAAAACCTTAAATGTTTAAGTGGGAATCTAAATTTGGTCTCACAAATTCTCTGAAAAACTGAAACCAATGGGTTACTTGGCTGCATGAAGATACTCTTCCTCTTATGTGTTAACCAAGTATTTAATTGAGGGGAATTTCCAAAGAACATAGAGTCAGTTGCCTAATATACATTTTAACTTGGATTAAAAATTTAACTACACCCTGTTTAAATGTCAGCATAAACTTAAATCCCTTTTTAAACAATGAAACACGATTTCCCTGAATAGATATCTGACTAAAATTGAACACTGTAAAGCCACCATCCAAAATAACATTATAATATGATTATTCTGTAACTAAAAAAATATTCCTAATTTTCTCAGTTATGCTCTCTTCTTGTTCCTCCCCTTCCTTGTCCACTTTGGTTGCTTGGGAATGTTTGCATGCTGATTCGCATAAAGAGGATTCTGTTTTACATGTCTCAAGGACTGTCTTTGTTCATTCACTAAAAAATCATCACTACCACAGTGAAAAGATCACAAATCATCCATGGCTGATGGAAAGCCAGTCACATTATTAAATGGACCTTGTACATCTTCATTACAAGCCATAAAAACTTTGTTTGTATACCTTAGGCTTAGGGTATGTACAATTCTCTTTGTATTTGAGTTTGTCCCTAATTTTTTTTTTCTGTTGCCTAGTTTTATTTTTTATAACAAAATTTTTCCAATGTATTAAAACCTCTGTCATAGTCATGCTTATGCAACATAAATAAAAGGTCAGTTTCAATACTGTTATTAAATTGCAAAATCTCCTGTTCCAAAAATTGAATCTTACGTTCATTGTCTTTTATTATCAGCTTCATCATTTCAATGCCTGGATGATTAAATAAATCTAACAATGTAAAAGTGAGTTATCAGTTAATCCCACCAGAAATTTCCAACACCTGAGCCCTCTAGGTACTATTTTGGTCCTAACACATTAATACAGGAAAAAGTTATCCATTTGCAAATTTTTAAACTTAATAAAGTTATGTCTGAAGCGTTTAATCTGTGTAACTTAAGTACCTTTATACATAGGCTCAAAGCTGTTCAACTTGAAATCCAGGTTAGAGAGCCATGTTCCCAGATTAAAATGTGTACCTTTGTCCATAGGATTCAGGTGTAAGGTCACATCTTGAGTGGAACAGCACAGGTCTACTGAAAGACTGGTGGTATTCAGTAATGTTCGTTCATTAGTACACAGGATCACAGGAGCAAGTTAGGAGATTTATGTGGGAATATGTGTTTTGGTTGCATTGCAAACCGTGTTCAGTGAGAAGACTGGCTTATAAACAAAATAAGAGGACCGGGAGCTGTTGTTTGACTGAGTATAACCTGCGAAAGCACTCATACCTTTGTGAATAAAGAGATTTGAAGAACTGGAGCAGTCTGCCATTTTTGGGTTCACCTGTGTACTTGGAATTGTTTGCTTGTTTATTTTATGTGAGCCTGAAACTTGGAGAATCATGGTGGTTTATGTTTTTTACTTTTTTAACTAAATTTGGAGATTTGTTGAAGCAAAACAGAAAGTTCGCCTGACAAAGAATCCATTGTGAGCTGAATACTCTAACAGTAAATCCAACAACATAAAAAGCAAGCCAGTCTGTTCACTCATGGTACACATAATACGGCACTAAGCAACCACACTTCTTGAAAACCTGTAACCTTCCAAGTGTTGGGATAATCAGCGTTAGCTACTAAAACAAGTCACTTCTGTATTCCTCCAGCAAACCACTATGGAACAGAATGCACCCACAGTAACATCAAGATATCAATGCTTCATGAAAATATAATATATAATATAAAAACACTCAAAAATAAAATAAAAAATCCAAGGAATCAAACACGGACTAACATACAATGTTTAATATGTTTAATACAAATCTTAGCACAATTGTATTAAAGGCAAAGAATTCATCAGAGATAACAAACTAAACAAAAACACTTAATTTAAATAGTAATTACTTGTTTAAAACCACCAGTCAGATAGCTCCCTTAATCACCTTTATTAAAATTAAATAATTCATTCTTATAAATCAAACTTACTTTAAATAAAATATATAAATAATGCAATATGTAAGATACAATATTATTAAGCAATTATAAAAAAATATTTTTTAATCTGTTACAAAAAATTTTAATCTAATATTTCAGCCCTTCTCTTAACAAAATTTAAATACACCATTTCATTGAAACCAGGCTTAGTAGTGGCATTCAAACATAACTGCCACTTTATTTCCTTTTGGTCTAACAATAATTCACTGTTCCCTCCATATTCTGAAATATATACTCTATCAATAATACAAAACATAAATCTTTTAAAATCTGAACAGTTAAGTGCATGTTTATAAAGTGCATTAGTCAGCTTAGCTTTTGTAATCTCATAGACACGTTTGTATATCCTTTCTTTTAATGTCCTTGTAGTTTAACCTATATAAAATGTAGGACAGGAAAAAGAGTTATCTAATACTGAAATATTAGATTAAATTTTTTTATAACAGATTAAAAACTATTTTTTATAGTTGCTTAATAACATTGTATCTTACATACTGCACTGTTGTTTAAAGTGAGTTTGATTTATAAGAATGAATTATTTAATTTTAATATGGCTGATTAAGAAAGCTATCTGACTGGTGGTTTTAAATAAGTAATTACTATTTAAGTGGTGGTTTTTTTTTTTAGTTTTTTTATCTCTGATGAAGTCTTTGCTTTTACAATGAAAGCATTAAGATTCGTATTAAATGTTGTATGTTAGTCAGCATTTGATTCCTTGGATTTTTTATTTTATTTTTGAGTGTTTTTATATTATATATATTATATTTTCATGAAGCAGTGATATCTTGAGGTTACTGTAGGTACATTCCATTCTGTAGTGTTTCGCTGAAGGAGTACTTTTTTCAGGCAATGTCTGTCCTCAAAAGCTTCCTACATAACACAATTGAATCCAGAAAAAAATGAAGTTATTGCTGCTCAGTGCTAGGAGCCTAAATAAAAACCTGCACTCCCTTCAAGCAGTCTTTATCCTGGAAAACCTTGATCCATGTACTGTCATGGACATCCGATTTAATACCATTCAGATCACACCATCAATGCAGGGTTTCAATACTTACCACAAATTCAGGCCCACCACACACTAGATGAAGGCACTAAAGATGGGAGTGTCTTCATGTTTGTAAAAACTCATTTTACCTCCAGACTAGTTAGACAAGATAATCATCTGGAACTCTTACACATCTACTTTACCATTAACAAGACATTTTTATACAGCATATCATGTCTCACTATTGGACCTTTCTATGTCCCCCTCAGCACATAAATCCTACCTAACTAGTATGGAGTCCCTATGCGTCAAGTCAAACACCATTCTCCTAGGGGAATTTAACTACCCTTCTATTAACTGGCAGATGCATACATTCTCTAACATGTATGCCCCAAGATTTCTGGACTTCATCAGTACAAACCATCTGGACCAGTTAGTCTGACCCCAACGATGTGTGCTAAACTTCTGGACCTGGTCGTCATCAATATAGGACAGCTCTGCTCCCTACTAATTGGTAACTCCCTCCCTGGTCAAATTGGAGCACAAATTAGTCACGTTCACCTTAAGACTGAATCTAGAAACATCTACTGAAATTGAGCGATGACCTGGCTAAATTCAACATCCCCCTTCCAACTTGATGACTCCACTGCTTATTCAGAATCCTTTATCACCATATTGTATGCACATGTGAATAGCTGCATAGGTACATATAACCCCCACAAAATTAAATACAATCCCTAATTCAAAAAATAACCCCATATGGTGGAACCCAGATATAAATAGACTCTACAATAAAATAAAATAAAAAAAACATCACACATAAAATGAATGTAATTCTCAAGATGCCAAAAAAGCTCTTGCTACACTTAACAGGGAACTCTAGGCCACGATCAAATCAACCAAAGTCAGATATGAGATAAAAATAGCCATCCAGGCAAAGGAAAATGACAAAGCCTTCTTTAACAATGAAACAAATGTCACACAATTGGACCCAAAGGCCATAACCAATCCACTAGTACATACATTTAGCTCTAACTCCTGCCCCCACACATACATTCCCAGATCTCATATCCTCATTTATATCCCCCGACTCTCATGAAAAAGTACTCAAGGTGCTAATCAAGGACAAGAACACTGCTTGTATGGGACTGAATAATGTACCAAACTGCTTACTGGAAAGTCTGACATAGGACCTGTTAGCTTCCAAACAGGCTGACAATTACTAGCCTCTGTAGGTGGCTATTCAGTGTCAGCCTCCAAACAGGCTTTGTGTCAGTTGAATAGAGGAGAACAACTGTTAGTCCCTTGTATAAAGTCAGGTATCAATGGACCCAATAAATTATACACCTCTAAGTCTGAACAACCTCATCTGTAATGCTACGGAAAGGATCATTATTGAATTAATAAATAAGGAAATAGGTAACCTACAAACTCTCATCTCAAGCCAGTTCAGATTTGTCATGGGCAGATCCTGGGTACTTAACTTGGTTGACTTCTTTGAAAAGGTTATTGAAGCAATGGATGAGGGGAAATAAGTACACAGTACATATCTAGACCTCCCAAAGGCATTTTATACCATCCCTCACTTAGGTATCATATATAAACTATACCAGCTAAATTTTAATCTCAGTGTAACCTGTTGGATAGAAAAGAGAACCCCAGAAATTAGGATGGGCTGTTGTACCTCCTTCAAAAGACCTAACACTAATAGTGTACCCCAAGATTCACTTTTTGGGCCACTCCACTTTCGCATTTACTTCTTGAAAGTCAAAGTTACTGTTAAGGGTTTATGGATGACCAGGTTTGCAGATGATTATAAACTTGGTGACATCATAAACTCCCCAGGGGACACCAAAATCCTCCAAGAGGACCTTTGAAAAATCAATAGCTGGTGTTAAAAATAAGCAATGAACTAAATGCCAAGAAATTATAATAGTATCCTTTGGCAAGCAAGAAGTCCCTTGTCATATTGACAGAATACCTCTGAAAATTGATCTAGTAGTTAGGGGCTTGGGAACATATGTAGACAAAGTATCCACTATTGTAAGAAAGTCCTTTTGTATTGCACAGCTTATTATTAAGGGTATGGTGTCTAGGTCCACGGATGTGACCATTTCACTGTATTCTGCACACATCAGGCTGATTATTGAGTATAATGACCCCTTCAATATGTACTTGTCCAAACATTTGACACAACTCAAATGCCAACAATGCTTTCTTGCTACCAAAATCAAGGGCCTAAATCATAAAAAACTATAGAGACCATCTTAAAGTCTTATCCCTCTTCTGAGTGTCATACAGGCCACTGAGAGATGATTTCTGCCTCGTGTACAGATTACCAACAGACCCCATCCTGTCATACCTACTGCACATTCATGAGTCCATTGAGAGCATAAACACCCACTCAAGACATCTCAATCTCTTTTCAAACATAAATAGAACATGTTGGAGGGATAGATATGTATCGCCAAGAATATCACTTGTTTGGTATCATCTTCTTCTCCACATAAAGCCAAGTACTTCTCTTAAGTTATTCAAATATAGTCTGGATGAAAAAACGGGTAACTTCTAATTCATCCCTGGTTTAACACACTTGTCCATCATGGATATGGGCAACATGTAAGTATTCTGCTCCTCTCTAGGTTATTGCTACTAAAAATATAAGGACTAAAAACTTAATTGGAATGTATGACTAGGCTTCTAACGATCTTCACAAATCAATAGCCTAATAAGCACCAATAAAACTATGAACGTATGTGTAACATGCTTAATGTTCATTTTTGTGCTCACAGAGCACCCCTTAAAATGGGAAATTTGTGGGTCGGTGGAACATGTCCTTGTATTAAAAATCAGGAATAAAATAACCAAATAAATATCATGACGTAAGGTTAAGGTAAGCAGTGTGGCTAATGCTATGCTTTGGGCAGTGCTATCATGTAGAGCCATTTTAACAGAGTTAGGAATAAAACCAAGGAAATGTGTAAAAGTAAGGGAAAAGCAGAAGGAGGAAAGGAGTCAGAAGGTGTCACAGCACAAATAAGGGTCCTGGTTTGGGAGGAAACAATGCTGTAGCTTCAAGAGTTACTGTTGTAAGATGAGGCAACACCCATCAGATTTGTAGTCTTGATAAATTATGTCTGTAATGCTAGTAAAAAAAACGACTGAATTTGTAGAAAATAGAACATTTTTGGATTTTTAGATGAAAAGCATATTGAAACCAGGCTATTTAAATTCCTTGCCTGAAAATATTTTTTAAATGATTTTTTGTAATCATATCGTAAAAAGATTTTAACTTTTACAATGTGTCTTTTGATGGGATTAACAGTAATTTTCACTATTTCCCTAAATTGTTTGTAATTCTACTTAAATGCCCTGAGCACTTTTCATTATTCTTTCTTTGAGGGGATGAATTTTTGAAAAACTAGCCGATTTTTGAACTGCAGTTACCAATTTTTGCATGAATTATTCACTTTTTACAGAGCTAGCATTCATCTCTGGTTTGCTAGACGGAATGTTGCTGTTTTTAATGGATTGCAAGCTTTTGGTTATGGTCTGTGAGTACACCAGGATTTCAGTCATGGCAAAATAATGATGGGAAGAGGGGTCCTCAAAATGAATGAAAACCTCCAAGGTTATTCAGTCTGAATCCAGAAACACTTGTCATGGCTGATAACCTGAGGGAATTCAGTTTTCTTCCCTACTGGTAGATAATATGTAGAGAATATAAATTATTCAGAGATTATCAGTGTCAGTGGTGCAAATGGCAGCATATGTGCCTTGGGTGCAGAAGGCTGTATGTTCTATTCCCAAACCAGGTAGATTGATTACTAACTCTATAGTGCACCACAAGGGGGTGCTGCACTCCTGAGTGTGTTGCCCTTCGAATGAGATGTTAAACTGAGGCCCCATCTGCTCGAGTTGGTGGTAGCTCAGGTGGCTGTAAAAGATCCCATGGCACCTATTGAAAAGAGCAGGGGAAGTTTCCTGATACCCTGCCCAAATTTCACCTAATAGTAATAATACCACCTCAGGTCCCTCTTGAAAAAAGGCTACTCGCCTAGTGGAACTAACCCAGTCTACAGCAAATAATAAAATATGCAGAGGTGTTAAACTGTTTGCTCAGTACGGGAATGTGGCTTATAATGTTGATAAAATGTTAGGGTATGTAGTCAGATATACCAGGTCATCACTGTGACAAAAGAAATAATCCTGACCATTGTAATGTTATTTATTTTTTGTAGAAAGACTGCAGACCCATAATACTTGTGTTGCTTTTCTTTTACCTTCTCATTTCAATAGCCCAAGTAGCCCCAGCTTAGGCACTTTAAACTGTTTACCTCCACTTTCTCTTCCTTCATCAGGTTGAAAGGAGGAGGAGGAAGAATATTTCTGGCGCACACACGTTTGTCCTTATAAGGCATTAGTGACACAGACTGCTTCCAGGGGTCTGTGGACTCTCTAGTATATGTGCCATGACTCTTTAATGATGCCATATTTTTTGGTGAGTCTTCTGATGTGAGTACTCCTCCAGTGGGAGCAACAAACTGTTGTAGCTCTTGCTCACCTTTTCCTCACAAAGGAGAAAACCTGAATGTCTCCCATTCCAGTTTGTCCAGAAAGCATTTATATTGCTAAGGCAAGACTGCCAGTGTCATAGACGGGTACACCTTGTCTGTTACATAGCTGTACACAGTGCATGAGCAGTAGTACTGTAAGTGTGCATTCTTCCTCTGTACAAGTTATAGAGATTGGTACCCTAGTCCTGCAACAGTGGTGTAGCCAGTACCTTGCATTTACACCAGTGGTGTAGACGGTACCGTGCTTTTACACCAGTGGTATAGATGGAACCTGCTTCTGTACTAGCAGTATAGATAGCTACCTGTCTTTTGTATCTGTGATGAAAGTGGGAACCCTGCCTGTGTACTATTTAAATAGCTGGGCACAGTGACTGTTTTAGAAGCACAGGGAAGTACCCTACATTTGTGTGTGTTTTTTTTTTTGGTACCTTGCCTTTGTATGAGTAGCGTAGACGGGTATTCTATCTTTGCACTAGTGGTGCAGGTAGGTATCCTGCCTCTGCACCAGTGGCAAAGATGAGCTCTCTTCCTTTGCACAAATAGTACAGATGGAAACACTGCTTGTGAACCAGTGTGCTCCAGATGTGTATACTGTTTCTGCAACAGTGGTGCAAATAGGTACCTTGACTCTGCAGCACTGGTGTAAATAAGCACCCTGCTTTTTCAAAAGTGGATTAGAAGGGCAACCTGCTTCTGTGTAGGAAGTATAAATGGGCACACTAGCTTTGTTCAAGTGGAGTAGCTGCATACTCTGTCTGTACACCAGTGGTATACACTGGGAGCCCCCAACTGGCGCTACTGTGTGCTAGTGATGTCGGTATTCTGTCTGTAACCAGTCATGGAATCAGGTACTCTGCCTCTGCACAAGTGGTACAAATCGGCAGTCACCAGTGCACCAGTGCTCTAGATACAGACCATGCCCTTGCACCACTGATGCGTAAATTGTCACGTTGATTTGTACCTGTGGTGATGATGGGTACTCATTTCTGTATCACTTGTAAGTTGGTTCAATTGTTCTACATCACCAGTGTAGCTGTCTTATATACCTCATATGAAATTATATGACCACATATATTTTTTTCTTTTTATCTTTCTTCCATTTTTTTATTTTCTACATCTTCTTCACTAGTTGCTCCCTGGTTTAATACTGTGCTTTTTAATTTTAGTTTTTTTTTTTTTACTTATGTTTTATCACATATGCATAGTTTTAGCTTGTTACCTCTTTAGGTTATATTATTGTTCACAGTAATATCTTCATTGTTGATACTTTGCTTTGTTTACTTTATTTTCTTTAATGCACATTGTATTTTAACACTGCACTTGTAGTATACAACTATTACATTGCTTTGGAATTCATTCATAAATATATGTTTTGCGCTCTTGCTTTTTGGCTTGGGCTGTACCTGGAAAGGGCATTTGGACCAGTGAACCAACCTAGCTAACAAATGGGTAAATAAAAATAAATAGGTGGTCACTGTAGTTGTACTGATTTAGTCAAGCAGGGGCAAAAACTGTGAAAGAATCATGCATATCTTATGGGACTTGAACCCATGACCTCCAGCATACAATTCCCTTCCTCATTGTATCAGTGATGGTGACAAATAGAAAAACAATCTTAGGCATTTAGAAAGGCATCTGGAGATTGAAGTGCACTCCATGCAGACAGAAAAGAAAATGGGAATATAATTGCGAAGTTCTGAAAATGTCTAAAACATTTAAGGCAAATGCATGAGGGAAGGACCATAGACTGATTCATAAAACTGAGAAGTGGAAAACTATTTCCTGTTACTGGGGAATATATCATTTCTTTTGCAAATGTTTGCAGTTATTGCAGGAACTGGAATAAGGTTATAGAAAGCTTCAGAGCACAGGAGAAATGAGAGACAGGAGGAGCTTGTCTAATTAGATAACATGTTTTGCAGAGAGTGATTAGGTCAGTGAGTTGGGCATTTTCTAATGGAACAAGCTTACTAGACCACAGTGGGCAGAACCTACGATAATTTTTATACAAACCCACATCTTCTATGACTGGTGTTGAGAATTAAATGACAAATTAATATTTTGTTGACCAGTTCACATGACATTAAAGTAGTTAAGAGTGATATAAATGGATTATTGACTTTTCTTTTATTCATGTAGTCATTTCTAATAATAGCATGTATTCAGTCTGCACAAAATGAGCTCAGTGGTCACAGAGCTAATCTTATCTTGTGAAACAGTTAACACTTTGCAGGAAACCACACACCATTTCGTCAGTGCCAGTTAAATGTGCCACTACTGTACAGCGCATACTGCTGCGTTCTTCTATTTTTCTGAATGTGACACTTGGGGTATGTGATTATTCCTCCTGTCATCAATACAGCAACTAAATGTCACAAATTCAGTTTCAGCAGCAAAACAAGTTGGCATAATGTAGCACGGCGTCGCATATATAACACAGTAATTTTTAAAGAGCTTTTATTTTTTTTTCAGAAGATATATTTTTAATATAAATTCTAGGATATTTAACTCAGACCTACTAGAGATCCTGCCAGGACTACCAAGAAAGCTAAAGATTGTGTTGGAGATGACACAGTACAATGGCCATAGAACAGTGACTTTCTATGCATTATAATGCTGCATAACTTCTGTCTGCCTTTATAGGATGATGACAGAAGCTGCAAGTCTCTATGGCAAGCTGTCTGGCTCCATCCTAGTGTCCTATAACTTCATCTACACCCAGTAGTTGAAATAGTGACCTGGAAAAGGAGTATACAGGAGTCAGGATCACAAATGGTGAGAAACTGAGAAAAAAAGTCACTTCGGTTAAGTGCAATGTAAAGTGTTAATCGAGGAGAGAGAGATGGAGAAAAATCTCTCTGGGACATTTATACTGGTGACAGTAGTACTATCAGTGGCAGGTAATTGGAGTGATCACACAAAATAATTTTCTCACTGTCATGGACAAATGTCTTTAGTTTAACAGCTCCAGTGTCTGGGGTTCACTCCTGACTTCTGTGCATTTTCTTCCTCTGTTTGCATCAGCTTCTCTAAGTATTCTGTTTTTTCCCACCTCCCCAAAAACTTAGTGATTGAATATATATCCCAAGTTGACCTTACATAGATAATGGTTTGGATTCATAAATGGCTGCACATTGCATGATGCTCACTCAATAATGTGCTATTGTGTATTCATTAAACAGCTCCTAGATGTAGTGTAAATGACACAGTATGTTAATGAAAGCATGACTAGCTGAATTACATGCTAATTAACCAATCCAATCCAAGATGGTGGAGCCATTCAGGAAGTTATAAAGTAATCATGTATGTCTGGTGTAGCTCTTTCCCATGAATGTCAAAAATTTATTGGAATATAGGCACCAGCACACTTAGGGGAAAAAAAGCAATGTTAGGGGCTGCCGCTGCTGTCTTGCATCTGTATGTGCAGTAGGCTTAGATCTATTCTGCTTCTGCTGGTGTTGCTGATAGACCACAGCCAAGGAGAAAAAGGGTGTTCAGACCCTGTTTAACATATAATGTACTGCATGATTTTGAAATATTAGAGTGATACATGGTTGATATAGAAACACTACAGGAACTCTGCAACCTCTGCCACCTTCACCTCATGCCCAAAGGGAATCAAGGAGAACCTATACCAGTAGAAACTGAAGTATGTGTAGGACTAAGAATTTTAACTACTGGTACATTCCAGAAACCCACATGAGATATACTAGTGGTTTTACAGGCCTCAGCCTCCAGAATATTGCATCAAATTATTAATGCTGTGCTAGACCATGCAAGGGAGTACATCTATTTTCCTGTACCCCAGATGAGAGAGCAAGAACAATGCAGGAATTTTGTGCTGTAGCATATTTCTCTGAAGTTTTGGGGTCTATAGACTTCACTCACATAGAAGTAAGTGGCCCATCTGGTGAACAGAAAAGGACATACATCAATAAGAAGGGGTTCCACTCAGCCAAACACCAGGTTGCCTGTAATGCCAGGGGGATCATCCTCAATGTGTGTGCAACCAGACAGTTACCATGACTCACTCATATGGTACACCTCTAAGCTTTACACAAGCTTTGCTGAGGATGATGATCCCCAAGGCCATACACAGGGTGATGCAAGTTATGAAATGGAACTGTGTCCCATGACACCCATCAGAAATGCACACACACCCACAGAAAAATAATACAGTGATGCCCAAACGCAAGCTAGAAACATCACAGAGCATGTGTCTGGCATGCTGAAGTCACAAATCCACTGTCTAAACACATCACGGGGTTCCTAGCAGTAGAAACCAGGCACCTGTGCAGGAATTCCCACAGTCTGTACCATGTTGCACAATATAATGTTGAGGAATCACCTGCAACAGGGACAGCAAAGGCCAGTGCCACACATTCCTGGACCACAATCAGGACCAGCACCTCTAGCACATACAGACTAGGATTCTGAGGGAGAACCTCCAGCTGTAGAGGGAGTCAGCAGACATAGGCATCCGCAATATACCCTTTCCCTGGCTAAGAGGCAAAGGATAGCAGACATACTCACCACCTAAGAGGCAAAGGATAGCACACACAGTCACACTCAGCAGCTAAGAGACAAAGGATGGCACAAACACTCACCTCTTAAGAGGAAAGGATAGCACACACACACACACACACACACACACACACACACACACACACGCACACACACGCACACACGCACATGCACACACACACACACACACACACACACACACACACACACACACACACACACACACACACACACACACACACACACACACACACACACACACACACACAGACACACCAGCTAAGAAATACACATAACAACATAAGCATATCAAATAGTAACTGGTGCCAGCCAATGTCCACAAACTTTAATTCTCCATTTATTGGTGGTGTATTAGCAGCATCAGACAGAGACAGCTCCAAAGGACACAACTCATACCTATAGTAATGTCAAGCTAAGAGTGTAACCTATAGTATACAAACAAATGTGTAAAAAGAAAAGTAATTGATATACTTGCATACTGTTAGTTGTAAATGTACTCAAGCAGAACCTGTGTGACATGTCCACCAATTGAATTATTGGTTTATAGGAATGATATCTGCAATATACAGCTATGCACTGTACACAGTTACTGTCATCAAGCTGGCCACTTACCTACTGTACACAAACCAGTCAATAGGAGAACTATGTCAAAAGTTTCGCAAGTTGAACAATAAGCAATAATGCAGTGTCAGTGATCTGAATGCATAACTTACAATATTAACTGAAAAAAATCATTCCGAAATGAGTATGTACAAAAACATCCCATTTTTTTTCTGTAATAGATGTGCATACATATGCATATTGTGAGAAAGAGTCAATTATCTTGTGAGTAGCGAGTGCAGGCACTAGTAATTGAGAGCGGCAACTCACATATGTGTCTATCTGCTATTTACAATATAGTACGGCTCAAGCACAGCTTCTGAACTCCTTTTATTATTAATGCTTAACAGTAGAGAGCGTTTGTTTATGTAACTGAATCGGAAATGGTTTTATGCATTACGGCTCAGGTCCGTCTGCTGAACTCCTCTTTCCTAACGTTAAACGCTTAATGATTAATGTATTTGAGAGCAGCAACTAGTATATGCGTCTATCTGCTACATGCAATGCATTACAGCTTTTTCTCACTGTTTAACACTTAATGTGGAATGTTTTGAGAGTAGTAGCTCGTATATGCATCTATCTGCTACTAGCAATGCATTTACGGCTAAGTACAGCTACTGAACTCCTATCTTCTTAATGTTTAGCAGTAAGCGAGTATCTGTACATGTAATTGAATCAGAAAGTGTTTTTTATGCCAATTCTACTATTGTAACGCATTAAAGCACCTTGTATAGTAATGCTAAACACTGATACTCCTGGACAAGCATTTATGTGTTAGCATTTGCTATTTTACAGGGATATTATTAAGCTTGGGCTAGCGTTACATTCTGATAATAGAATGTTAGTCTCACCAGCGTGTTAGCATGCCAAACAGTGTTCTAGCTATGTTTAAGCTTGTATAAAGTGGTATTTACTGCCTGTTATGTACTGCTTGGGTTCAGCCTAGTACCTCTGTAACTTGTAAACGTGCCTTGCTGTTCAGGCATCACTATTTAGTCATTTTTAAACTGCAATCTTACCCCATACTTTTATTCTCCCTCTCTATAATTTCTATAGCCTTCTCCAGCCTTTGTGCTACATCTATTCTCCTATCCGGGTCCTGCTGGTCATCAAAGAGAGTAAGTCTCACCCTAAAGGAACTTTATACCTCATCCCCAGGAAAGAACCAAACTACTCCCTGCCTTATCTATTTTCTCCTCCAAAAGGGACTCCAGAAAGTACGTGTGTTTATAACCTGCTTGCCTTAATAATTACTGAATAACTGACTGTGCCTTATCCCTACTAGGTGGTTAGTGCATTCACCCTATCAGGACAGCCAGCAGTCAAACCATCCTAATATTGCCCCCCACTTACTCCTTATCCCACATTTTTTAGCCAAACATTTCCTCCCTCTTTTTTCTCCCCTGGCTCGGGAACGCTCACTGTAGTCAGTGCTGCAGACATAGATTTGTCCACTAGATGGCAGCCTGTACACACTTCTAATATCCCCTTTCGCTGTACTTATTTCCACCAACTTGACTATACTGCTGTAGCCTGGTGTCCATAGTCCATTATCGCCCTACATCCCCTTATCCTTCTCCCTATCACCCACCACTACAACTGCCTTTCCCCCCTCCTGCATACTTTCTTCTCCGATCCTACCTTTCTACTCCACTGATTGTTTCTCTTCTGGGCTTGGAATCTTCCTTCCTTGGCTCTTCCCGCTCCGTTCACCCTGCGGGCTCACTCCGCTCCCCTACCCTGCCCCCAATTCTCACCTGCACCCATTACATCTACATTTATAGCTCTCTAACCACTCCCACACAAACCCTACCCATCAAACTAAGTAACTCCCTCCCTCTACATCCTATCACTATCCTACACCTATTGCCTTACACTAACCCACCGCCCACTACTTGTATCACCCTCCACCATTCTATATCCCTGTGAATCCACTCTCACACATTCCATTCTAATCCTCACCTCTCAGACTTATTAACCACCTCTCTTCCTATACATCCCTCTCACTTAGCAGACAGTCTTTCTCCCACCATGCAAACAAAACCTGCCTATGCTCTACTACCCTTATTTCTAAGCCGAATCCACTTCTGCCTACTCTACCTTACTAGTCTCTCACAGCTTCAGCACTACCTTCCCTTTCACACAACTGCAATTTACATTAACAAAGACTTTTCTCTACAACCCAAGCCTCCCCCACCTCTACAAACATAATGAATCTTTTCTATTTCAAAGGAAGCTCTTCCTTACTCCTAGTAAACCACTTCCCATACCCACCAAAATCACCTCATTAGGTTCCAACATCTCCACCTATGACCCATTAGAACATAGATACCTATTCATACTCTACTCAAAATTTATCATCCTCCTCCTCCGTTCTGGAGACATACACCCTAACCCAGGGCCTTCACACAACTCCACCTCCAAACCACATTCACATAGCTCTCCCCTGCATCACAGATCTCTTCTTCTTGTCACACTTAATGCCAGGAGCCTTTGTAATAAAATGCCTTCCTTTCATGCCTGGATCTCTCACAACAAATCTGATATACTCTCTATCACAGAAACCTGGCTAAAACCACACATAAAAGATACTGAAATTCTGCCCCCTAACTATAAACTTAAAAGAAGTGACTGACCCCAAAAGAAAGGTGGAGTAGACTTACTCTTTCTCTTCCTCCTTAACAGTAACACCCTATACTAAGCCCATACCCTCATTTGACACCGCCGAGCTAACCCTCGCCCTTCTCAAAGTTAACAACAATAAAAGTTTATGCATTTGCTCCCTGTACATTCCACCTGGTAACAATATCCCTATACTGGAAGATATTCTTGCCTGGTTTATCTCCAACATAAACAATGAGACAATAATCCTAGGAGATGTCAATATAAACAGGTCTTCCATTGACTCTTCTACCCCTTCTCAAAGCATCAACCTATATCAATTCACACAGCTAATCAAAACCCCTACTAGACCAAATAAAGATTACACCACAGGTGGCATCCTTGACTGGATATTAGTCTCCCACCCAAGCCGAGTTTCTGATAGTGGTACTCTCACAGACCCCCTTAGTGACTATCTCTCGGCCTACATACGCCATTCCCCCTTCACCCTCCTCTTTCAGCACAGACACATTACCACCCGCAACATGCAAAACTTCAACCCCCTAATTTTCTCTAATGCCTTAAAATAGATAGACTGGAACCCTCTAAAGTCCCTCCCTTTAGTTGCCGCAGTATCACTTTTCAATAGAATTTTCACTGATATACTTAACCACTTCACCCCCAGTAGAACCAAAAGACTTAGATCTAAAACAATCCCCTGGCTAACTAAAGACACAAAACTACTTATGCATCACTGAGATAAAATCTGGAAATACTATCAAAAATGCAAAACTCCCAACTCTCTTGCCAAATACAAGCAACTGTGAAATCAAGTTAAAAAACAAATAGCCACTGACTGCAAATCCTACTACCTTAAACTTCAATATAATCATAAAACCAACCCCAGAAAAGTTTGGAATAGTATTTAACAATATTATCCCCAGCAAAAAAGAGAACCCTTGCCCTGACCCAGACACACCAGACCTCCACCTAGCTACCCAAATTCAACTCCTTTTTCATTGTCCATAGGCAAACTCACCTCTTCTTTCCCTAACAACATCCCCCCCAACTTACCAAAAGCTCAACATCCAAGAACCCTGAGTCCTCCCCTTTTACTCTCAAATCCATTCCTACCCACACTATAAAAAAGCTCCTACAAAAGTTAAAACCTTGCTCTAATGCCCCAGATGACATTCCATCCAACTTTCTCCAAATAGCTGCTGATGGCATAGCTCTTCCAATCAGCATCCTAATCAATCGATCCATTCAGGAGTCCTATGTACCACACCTCTGGAAAAAAACCTTCATCATCCCCCTCCATAAAGGGGGTGCAAACTGTTCAATCTCCAACTTCTGCCCTATTGCTATCCTATCCCCTATCTCTAAGATACTTGAAAAATGTATTCACCTCCAACTATTACCCTACCTACTGGACAACCAACTACTAACTCTAACCCAACATGGGGTTAGACCAGGACATAGCACCACCAATGCCCTTCTTTCCTTCCTCGAAATCATTAACTCTGCTCGTGACTCTGGGAACATAGTTTCTACGCTCCTCCTCAACTTATCCAAGGCTTTCAACACTGTGTCTCATGTGCTTCTACTTTCTAAACTCCCATCTTAATCTCTCCTCCTCTTCTATCAAATGGTTCACCAGCTATCTCTCAGCCAGGGAACAAGCTGTAAAATGGAACTACTGCACTTCCTCTTTCCTTCACACCTCAACAGGTGTACCACAAGGCTCTATTTTGGGTCCTTTACTATTTAACATTTTCATCAATGATTTCCACCAAAAGATCCCCAATGCTAAACTGGTGCAATATGCAGATGACGCCACTATCATCTGCTCAGCCAAAACTCTTCCTTTACTAATAAACCTTACGCAAGAAGCCTTCTCCTCCACTGAGTCCTGGATGCTTGACAAACAACTAGCCCTAAATGCGGCCAAATCTAAAATAATGATCTTTACCCCTTCTAGACATACTGCTTTTGACAAAGCATCATTCTCTATACTTAGCCTAAACAAAACATCTATTGAAATAGTTCCCCATACAAAACTTCTGGGTGACCAGATAAAATTTGACATCCACCTACAAACCAATATTAAAAAGACTCGTCAAAAACTTGGAATGCTTTATCGACACAGACACTACCTTTCTCTGTCTTCTAGACAACTCCTATCTACCACCTACCTACTACCTTCACTTTTGTATGGAGCTCCACTACTCTCTAACCTCCAATCATCCCTAAAATCTAAACTTTCCTCATGCTATAACAAAATTTCAAAGTTTGCCACAGGATCCAAATTGTCTACTCACCATTGCAACTCCCTACATGCTCTAAATTTTTTGGAACTCCCAGGCTACCTAGATTTCATTCAACTAACTACAGCACACAAGCTGATTTTTAAACCTCCTAACTGTCCATCATTCTCCTCTTCCCTAAAACTTCACCAGCTACATAGAACACTTAGATCCACAAATCAGAACCTCTTAGAACTTTACAAACCTTTACATGCACCAGGGCAACTTCTACTATCATTCTGCCTTGCCAGATTATGGAACTCTCTTCCCCATCACATTAGAACGACCCCGAACCTACTCTGGGAGTGCTCCTGTACCCATCCTACCTGATTCATGACACCTATCCATATTCTATTCTACTCAAATCTCTGCAACAGCTTCAATTCATCTCTCTAAAATTCCTTTGCCTAAATATATGTATTGTATTTAAATGAACATGAATTTATTGTTTTTGTAAATATCTTATAAGGATTGACTCAGCTAATACATTTCAAGATATGTAAAATCTTGTCTTGCTGTATATTGAATTTTAAACTGTTGTTCTTATATGCTGTACTAATACATTGTATATTATCTTTCTGTCTGGAGCTTTTCTCCTCGGGC
Organism: Protopterus annectens; assembly: GCF_019279795.1. Classification (NCBI taxonomy): domain Eukaryota; kingdom Metazoa; phylum Chordata; order Ceratodontiformes; family Protopteridae; genus Protopterus; species Protopterus annectens. The sequence goes on from NC_056728.1 coordinate 314,303,869, forward strand.
CTCCATTGAAAATGGGCTACCTTGGCCCAATGGATTTTCCCGGTTAACAAACTGAAATAAAATAATAACATAACTATCCACTGTGTGCATGAGACATATATGCAACCCTAAGACAAACCAAAATGAACAAAGGGCATGGCACAGTCATCATCATTTGCATAGGGTGGGGTGGGGTGAGGCAGTAGGCCAAGGCTGACATCAAAGTAGTGAGCGTGTGTGAGTAAGAAAAACAGAACATTCAGTAAAGTAGAAAATATCTCAGGGCCACTAATAGGAAATGTAATACAATCAACACTGAGATTTGTTTAGCTTGCATGTGTTTGAGTTGATATGGGCACTTTGTGTGAAATGTGTGTCTGTGTGTGTGTGTGTGTGTGTGTGTGTGTGTGTGCATGTGCGTGTGTGTGTGTGTGTGTGTGTGTGTGTGTGTGTGTGTGTGTGTGTGTGTGTGCATGTGCGTGTGTGTGTGTGTGTGTGTGTGTGTGTGTGTGTGTGTGCGTGTGTGTGTGTGTGTGTGTGTGTGTGTGTGTGTGTGTATGTGTATCTGTCTGCATGAACACAATAAAGCTGTGTGCTAGCACTACTCCCTTCCTTGTTAAGCAGGTGTGAGCCATACATGGTAGAGTTGTCAGTTCAGTGTTGTTGCTTCTGACCATGCAAACTGCCTTTGCCAGGAGCTGCACTGCCATGTCCATGTCCCCATTTCAAAGTGGGGGTACACGTGAATGTGAGCGATATCTCCTGGATGAGCTCTCTTCACAACTATATCTAGGACCACAATCCTATGGCCTACCATGTCTGGGACTGGATACCTCAATCACTGACAGAGCAGTGGAAGTAGTGCACTACAGGAGTGGGATTTGGCACAGCTATGTCAGCTAACACCACAGGATGATGCAGCTATATGGACATGTGGATGTCAACCCTCCCCCAGTTTTCCATCACAGACACTGCCCAATCCAGTGTGTAACTTGTCTTATCCAAGGAGTCACCCACACAGTTGAGGCAGTCATGCACATCAGAATGTGCCAAGTTTAGGACTTGCACTATCACTTCTGAAGTCCTGGTGGAATATGCCTGTGCATCTATGATGGTCTTCTGCATACAGTACACCTGGTGGCACATAATGACACACCAGCATCAGGAGGAGGGTGGACAGTAAGCCTCGTCCAGGCACCTCTAGCAATCTTCCTATGCGCTACCATGCCATCACAATGGCTACGGGCAGACTAAATCAGCTGTGCAACTGGAGTGACCACATTATCATGATCAACTGTGTCACTCTCAGCCTATCCAATATCTGAGTGTTAAATAGAATGGGTATGCATTGGCATACCGACTGTGTCAGAAATAATGCCAGTGGATGTGTGAGCCACATCCTCAATGTCAGACTGAACCTCTGCACTCCATGACTGTGCCTCTAAATTATCACCATCATCATCAGGGGCTACTGATACTCTAACATCAGATGGTATGACTTCTACACTGCCACTGTCAGGATCACCTGTGATAATAAGCAAAAATACAAGAAGGAGCGATATAGTGACTAGAAAAAAAACAAGCTGTTTACTAAACACTCATGTTAAACAATTTCAGATGTTAAAGGAATGCAATAATTACTTTCTCCTCAGACTTATCTAACTAATAGGTATTACTAATCAAAGAAAGTTTGTGCTTACCATGTGCAGGTGGCCTTTCAGAAGGTAATTCTGATGTCCCTGGAAGAAGAGGACAGCAGTGGAAAGAAGGCCAATAAGTATGACAATGCAAATGGCACAAGGACAAGACAGTAATGCTCTGCTTATCTTCTCCTTAAGAAATATGTCACAATCAATCAGAATGACCACCCCCCCAACACAATCTCTCTTAGACTGTGTCTCTTCTAGGCCACACTCTTCAGTGTTTCCAGCTGTATCAGAAGTATGCAAGCATTAACACATAAAGATGTCTAGAAATGGCAGTAAATGCCTTACATATAGCATACCTGGAAGTTGTTCTTGGGACAAGCTTGTTCTGTCGTTCACATCAGCACCAACATCAAGGAGTCTGTATGAACCCTATGCTGAGCTGTCAGGATCTCTGACTGTGGACAGAACCTCCTCAGCTTCAGTGAATGGTGATTCGGTAGCAGGACCATCTCTGTAGCCATTTGTTTATATGCAACTTCAGCTGTCCTCGTGCAGGTCTCTGTAATCATATCATTGGCATGGTGCTGTGCCTGATTATTGTTTCTGGTACAGCTCTCCATTGCATTTATGCCAGTGCCCACCTGCTGACATATGTTTTTTTTCTGGCAGATATATCACCTCTGTCTCTGTCAAGCTGGAAGGATCCATGGCTGCATAAGGCTTCAGTGATGACCTTGTTCTCTGTATGACTGAGTGGTGGCTTGCGTGGAACAGATTTTATTATTTATTTATTTGACATTTGTTTACCGGGGTGGTCTGACTGGGTCTACAGACCACATTTTCAGCAGAGGCCCAGGGAGAAAAGCTCCACATACAGTACAATACAAATACGGTATAATCCAGTACAATAAAGATTACATTAGAAATACTATACAAAAAATAAACTGAAAGAACAAACTGCTACAAGATGCTGTAATATATTACTACACATATAAATAGTTCTATACAGTTAAAACATTACAGACGATAATAGTCACTCTCATCATACATGATGTAGAAATAGCAGCCAGAAAGTTAGTGATGCAGACATATAGTGAGGGAGAGTTAAGAAGAATAGAAGCAATAAAGCCTGAGCAGTAGTTTAAGGATATGGTATAGAAACACAGGAGTTAGAAGAGCTTTAGTATCTTGCGGTCTGTGAGGGTTTGAAATGTCAGGGAAGAGGAAGACCTGAGCATTAGGCAGGCTTTATGCAGGAGCAGAGCCATGTATTTTTGAGATGATTTTTTAAAGAGGCTTTGAAATGGGTTAGGCCAGGCATAAACCTGGTAGCTAGATGTAGTGAATTCCAATGTACAGAGACAGAGTATGAATACAGAGTGACCATGTTTTCTTGTGGGTTTTGAGATAGCTAAGAGATTTTTGTCTTCCGATCATAGGGATCGATTTGGTGTGTAAGGTGTGACTAAACTGGCTAGTGCAGGGCAGGCAGTAGGCTTGAAAAAAGCATTGCGCAAGATGGATAGCTGAATAAAGGCAAGTTGGTTGGGTAGTTCAAGCCAGTTTAATTATATGAGTGGTTTACAGTGGTGTGTGTGATATTTAGAGTTTGTGGCAAACTTTGCAACTTTGTTGCAGCACTGTTCCAACTTGCTTAGGGTAGAATTTTGTAAGTTAGTTAATATAGGGGCACCATAAAGAAGAGTGGGAAGTAAAAATGTTTCTGCATGTTAGTTTTGGTTGCTGGACTAAAAAAAAAGTGTTTGTTTCTATATAAGAGTCCCAGTTTTAGATGAGTTTTCCTTATATTTTCCTGTATATGGGGGTCAAATGAAAGTTTATTGTCAATGATAACACCTAGAAGTTTGGTTTCCTGCACTATTTCTATGGCAGTGTTGTCAGATACAAGGATGTTGAAATGATCAGTAACAAGGGAGGTGTTTTTGGGATGAAAGAGTACTAGTTTTGTCTTCTTTGGATTAAGGAAGAGTTGGATATTTTTTAGCCAGGATTCTGCTGCTGTAAAGGACTGTTGAGTTTTTGAGAGTAGTTCTGGTAGTGCTTGAGCAGTGCAGATTATGGTGGAATCATCAGTATATTGAATGAGGGTCCCAGGGTGAGAGACAGTGTGAAGGTTGTTTGTAAAAATGTTGAACAGTAGGGGTCCTAGGATGGAGCCTTGGGGGACTCCAGTAGGGTTGTAGAGAAAGGGGGAGAGTTTGTTGGACCATTTCACTGCTTGTTTACGATCCTTGAGGTAGCTCTGAAACCATTTTACTGTGTTATGTGAGAAGCCTAAGTTAGACAGTGTGTTTAAAAGTAAGGGGTGAGACACTGTGTCAAAGGCCTTGGAGAGATCAAGGAATACTGAGGCTGTATAGCAGCCTGCATCTCTGGCCTTGTTCACAGTGTCTGTAAAAGATAGTAGGGCTGTAGCTGTGCTGTGGATAAGTCGGAAGACATGTTGGGTTTTGGTTAAAAGATTGTATTGGAATAGATATTGCATTACCTGCTGATGGATACCTCTCTCGAGAATTTTGGATATGAGTGACAAGATGGATATAGGACGGAAATTGGATGGATCAAAAGAGTTGCCTCCTTTGTGGATGGGGGTGATGTGAGATTGTTTCCATATGTTAGGTTCTTCTGATCTGGATAAAGACCTATTTATAAGGATACTGATTGGGTAGGCGACTGAGTTAGCCATCAGTTTGAGGTAGTATGGTAGTATAGTCTGGGTGTTATAATTCTGCATGATATGAAACAGAAAAAAGACATTCATAGACACAGAGAAATTATTCTACTAAAATATAATCTGTGCACCTATCATCGACACAAACAGTTGAACACACAATGCTCCTTTAAGACTATACACAAGCTAAGGGACCCCCCCCCCAAAAAAAAATTGTAATACATTATCATTACATCCATTCTATTAACACTTCTGTAATGAGGACAGCAGCTATGTAACTGACCACTGATATCGAGGTTGAAATACCAAGCAAATTTCCTTGGTCTCACCACTGTTGTGGAGGTTGCCACAGAAAATCTGAGAAGCCTAACACCTCTGTTAGCTACAGTTGCACAACCCCTTGTCTACAGTAACTGGTGAAATTCCAAGAGCAAATAGTAGCACAGTACTGTGATGTAACCATATTATTCATTAACAAACTTCAAAAGCAGAACAAAAACTGAAATACCTGCACTATGCCAACAGTGAACGGAAATAAAATGCATACTGATAAAAAAATCTATTGAATATTGAAATACATTCCAAAACTGAACATTTAAATGCTTCATGTTATGAAACCTGCAGTAATGCAGAAATCTGCAGAAAAATCTCCTCCAAGTAAATATCAATAATGGTCTGTCTGTATCACATCAGCCTCCCCTCCTTCCATTTCTGTAGGCACACCATTACCTTTATATAGTGTAGATTCTACCCTCTGAGCACCATAAAGATGCAAATAAGGTGTTAAATCATTATCATTCCTGAATATCAAAATTATCACTTGGTGCAGCGGAGGTAAAGATCATGTAAGTAGCTGCATGATTACATGCACACATCCTAGGACTGCAGAGAAGAGCAATGACAATTGTTACTGCTAATGGCTTGCAAGTGTCAATGATTACTCCGAGTACAGCAACAAGCAATACTGAAGGGACTTTTCTCTCTGAAGTGGGTGTATCATACAAACTAGGCTTAAGAAAACATGTGAAAACACCTTGGGAACTATGAGAACAACCTTAACAACACTGATATTCTTTTAATAATAGCACAATCTGCATCCTTTGCTTAAAATTTGATCTGCAGTGCTAATCAACTATATTACACATTGAAACAAAGATCCAAGGAAAAGACCATGACACTGCATTTCTGTTAGTTAAGCTGAGGGAAGGGGAAGATGCCCGGAAAATAAAGAGAAGAAAATCGTTAAAGAGAATAAAATAGCTGACAGTGTTGGCAACCTTACGATAATATGGTGTAGTCTATTATTAGCCTAAATATGTTGTCAATATAACATTCATCTAGACATGTTCAAGCAAATCAGAAAGAAACATTTTCTGATCTTTCTTCTGGTGGACCTGTAAATTGACAGTTTGCTAAGTCAGATCTGTATGGTATGGTCATTTTCTGATTCCTACTCTAAGTCTGTGTTGACGGCAAAGAGGAATAAGAAACACAACTAAGAGTGTACAGTGATTGCACTGAAGTTAGGGTTCAAATCCAAATAGTGTGCTGTTTGTGAGAGTTAATGCATATTACCTAAGCATATGATCAGGTTGTAAGACACACATAGTACGGAAGCCTTGCAGTCCGGTATTCTCATTAGTATTTCCTGATGTTTGCTACTGTTAACAATTTTTCCTTATACTGGGTTTATCATTTGCATGCATTTAGCAAAGCATATTTGACTGCAGCATTTCAAGGCAGTGAACAAAAGTCCACACTGCCCAAGGTACAAACTGAGAAATTTAATTTGGAGTGCCATCATCAGTGCATTTTAGAGTGGCAGATGTGCAGTTTATAAAAGCACTCTGAACAGCAGTAAGTGAAGAAACGGTATGTCTCTTGTAAATATCACTGTAGCATATGGTGCAAATGCAGTGAGTTTAAAGAAATAGGACAGATAATGTAGGGTTTAAATCCAGCTTACAGATATTTTTATTTTAATTGGATATAGAATAACTATAGAAGAGTAATATGTTGTCCATTAAATGTATAGGCTAAAGGGGTCTATATCATAACATCGAAGTTGCAAAACTTTGAATGTTATAATATCAAACCCAAAACCACGAAAGCTAAAACCACGAAGACTGAGGACAGCAATTTATTTCCCTGGGGAAAAAAATTGCTGTTCCAGCACAAAACATAAAACACACAAACACTACAAAATATTTGTCCCCCACACCCCCTACATAAATATACCATCTCAGAGATCGGACCACAGTGGAGGAAATAGCAAAGCCGTGGAAACGGCCCACCGAATTCTTTCCCTGGGAAAGAATTCGATGTTCTGCGGCTTCACTATTGTCAGTCTTCGAGGTTTTGGGTTCGATATTATAACATTCGATGTTCTGAAACTTCGATGTTATGATACAGACCCTGCTAAAGTATGTGCTAAAAGTTCTATATCTTACCTGTAGTTCATGTGAGTTGAGGATGCAAAAGGTGTTGCTGTTGTCTAGTCACCTGGTGTCATTAATAATAATAGTAGCAAGGAACGTTGTATCATATGACAGGTTGTATAGTGTTATAACACAAAAGGATTAACATGAGTACTGTGGACAGGTCTTCTGTCACATATGCTGTATAAACTCTCAGACTCATACCTCATCACAGTAAAAGATACTTCTTAATGGCATACTTTGTGGCCTAATTGCATGTAGTCTGCCAAGCATGACCTGCTGTCATTATCTATATGTTCACTTTCTGACCCATTGACACTACATGACATGCTGATGATGTTTAGGCCACATTCTGCTTGTAATGTTTGCAGCAGATGTGGAAATGCTGCATGTGTCTTAGTAACAGTATGAATGTTGATGCTGGGAAATGCAAGTCATGCTTGTCCTTATTTTTTGTTGTTTTGAATATATATATATATATTGGTTCTTATCAGCATTTCAAATGTTGAAAATGCCAAATTTAATTTAATCAAACTGAAATGTTCGAAATCTAAGAAGTGCGAACTGACGGAACATCGATTTCTTTCCCAGTGTTTAAAATATTAAAAAAATTGTTTTTTTGCACGGAATATCGATTTCTTTCCCTGGGAAAGAAATCAATGTTCCATTAGTTCACTCTTTTGGGATTTCGAACATTTTAGTTTGATTAAATTGCATTTGGCATTTTCAGCATTCAATATGGTGATATAGACCCATTTTTTGCCTGTGCAATTCTCACACTGCTTCACAGAGCACAAGCAGGACTCACAGATGAATGAAAAAGGGAAACATTTAATTTCTGTAGTATTTATTAAAGCAAACACTTTTGGGATATTTGTGCTGAGTGAGTGATATACATTTGCTGCATACCTCTCTCTGTGGCTCAAGCTGTAAATACTGTGACTTTTGGGCTAATAGCAGAGTTGCCCTGGGGGTCAAATCCATATTGTGTGAGGGGAGTGCTAAACTTGTTACTCAAAATTTCTGACTTACTTTCATCACAACTTCATGTGTTGTTTTTTTCTGTTTCTTTCCTTCTGCACTTGCTTGCTGCTGAGCAGTGTGCAATGAAGCTTACTTGTTTAATGAATAAAGTGAAAAGTGTTGTTTGGGCATCCTTCTGTAGAGCAAACACGCTGAGTAGTGATGTATGGATGTCAACACTCTAGACAGGACTGAGTGAAAAATATCCACATGCTGTATAACTGCCTGTGTGGCACAAGGTGTAAGTGCAATGAATTTTGAGACAACACTGAGGGTAGCCAGGGTTCAAATCCAGGTAACACTTATTTTTATTAAGGGTGTCAGAATGCCATTTTTCACAACCCTTTGGCTAGGAAGGTAATTCTACATACAAATGGCTATCATAAGTAGGTGGATTACAAGAAATGTATCAGTAATATTTTGATAACTACACTTTTCTAGGTAGCATATCTCGTTAATGACTTACTTATGAAAAAGTTGATTGCGTCTGTAATTGTTTAAGTATAGAAATGATGATAATTAATGAAAAATGCACTTGCATATCTGTGATGGGCATAATAGTTTAGTTAAAATCATCTTGACTCCACAGATAGCCTACTTACGTGTTTAGGACGGTATGTGTTGTGAAGTATGTATGTATAATGCCCCGACCTGTATTACTCAACTTATGAAAGTTTATCCATCTGAAATATATTTACAAACAATAATACTGCCTCTTACATGGGAATGCATTTCGCAGGACTTCTTAAAGCCACACACATACAGGCCTAGCTGAAGTATATCTCCATTCATAATGAATGCACCTGAGGTATATCTGTAATGGCCACTGCTGAAAGGGAGTTCTCCTGCAGCACTGAGAAATAATAACCTCACTTGAAATGTATGAATTGCTTATTCCATAAGTTTGATTCCCACCTTGTGCAACTAAATTTTTACAGTGTGCAAGTCCCAGCAAATTATGCCCAAGGTCATCCAATTTAACCCTCCAAAGAGCAAGGCTTACAAATCAAACCATTAAGTATGACAGTGTTGACCACTGGAAAAAGTGTGAATAGGCTGAGCATCACACATGGCAATTCTCACTGCCATGTTACCCACCTCCATTTCTGTTTGTTGAAATCCCTGCCTTAATGTCTGGCAATAGATCTCTCTGCTTTCCATCGCTCAAATGCATTTGGCATGGTTGTGTGGCTTACTCACTGTTAAATGCAAGATTGGAATTTGGTGCCAATTCATACTTAGAGTTGTTGCTTGACTTCTGCAGGCATGGCTGGTATGGGAAATTATGGTGCTAAATTCAGAGCATGGAGGTGGGATGTTGAGGAGTCCAGAATTTTTGTGGCACTACTCGTGAAGTACTACAGCTATAGGCTGCTGTAGGAGGACTATACTGATTCTTAGTATAAGACTGAGGTTTGAAACAGCATAGCCAAGGCTGTCTACAGAGAATATAGTGACCTGAAACAGTGCAAAAAGAACCTCATTAGCCAGTGAGAGGATGAATTTAAAACTGTTGTTATCTCTCAGTTGTGTAAGTAAACTGACCCATCAGCATTCAATTATATAGAATGAAGTAGACAGCCAAGACTGGTATTCATTATTCTTTCATGTCTCTTCTTCTCTTCTCTTCTCTTCTGTTGTACAGCTGCTGAAAACATTACAGCAAACAGGGAGTGTAGAATAATGTGTGTGTGTGTGTGTGTGTGTGTTGTACCTTTAAGAAGCATTTCCAAGGACAGCACGTGCATATAAATAGTAAGCACATGCTAGCTTCAGTGCCATTTTGAGAGTGCAGCCAGAGAGTGAGCATGTATGAGTATGTATGAGTGTCATAACTAGTTTGTTTACAAGTTTATCTAAGTTTAAGTTATTAAGCCTCAATCCTGATGTGTTTGTACATAATAAAGCTGCTTGAACAGAACCCATGAATGCTCGTCTGTTTTATCCTGACTGGACGAGTGACATGGTGCCAGAACTGGGATTCCAGAGACTTCTTTTGAAAGCTATGAGGTGCAAAGTTAACAGTGAAGGTAAACTAAGTGAACTGAGCACAAAAAATGGCCAAAATGTAATCAAAGGTAATGAAAACTTGCACGAACAATTTATTTTATAAAAAAGGTAAAACAGAGTATTACAAAGGCACAAACCACATTATTAAACAGGCAAGAGGCAAAAAAATGTTCATTAATCAAACAAAATATTTAAAATTAAGATATTTGATAAAATGGTTATCAGAAAAGTACATAAGAGGTTTGGAATTACCTCAGAATTGCAAAACAGGCATGTTTAAAGTAAAATGAGCGTGTTTCAAACAAAACGGGCATGTTTAGAGTAAAACAAGCACAAGAAAAGTATAATAGGTATGAAAAGAGATTGAATGAGCAAAATGAATATAATAAAGGGAAAGAAGGGCATATTAAGCATAAATAAAGCAAGGCGACTACATGTTTTTTGGCAAGATACTGTGTTTTGGCATAAACTACTATTTTGCATTGATTGAAGCTATTCAGGGCACAACTAGAGTTATTCAAAGTATCTCAAAGTGTGTAAAGTGCTTACAGTGTGTGCTTATTACTGTGCATTTATTCCAAAGAGTTTATTTGTGTGCAAAGTGCAACTATTTTGTAAAGTGCAATCAAAATACATACATTTTGAAAAGTTTCTTGTGCTGAGTGTGTCTGTTCAGAGTGCCACCATTCAGGAGTGGCCTTAGGTCAACTGGCACCTAGGCAAAAGGGCTCCATGGTGCCCCCAACCACACTACCCGGTGCCCCCATCCTGGTCTACCTACACAAAATAAATACTGGAAAAGCGCCCCTGCTAGAGCAGCGCTCTAGACGACCGCCTAGTTGGCCTATGCCTAAGGCCAGCTATGCCACCATTACAGAATGTTTCTAGCACTGTAAAGAGTTATTTAGCAAAGTACAGCTATTTTGGGAAAGTTTCAGTGTGCTGTGTACTGTTTATTCGCAAAGTGCTATGACTTTGAAATAGTTTTACTCTGACCTTCTTCTGCCCAGTTTATTTACGCAGTGCATTTATTTTAAAAAGTTTCTTACACTGATAAGAGGTGATTTCTTAAAGTACAGTGATTTCAAGAGTATTCTTGTGCCCAAGAGACTTATTTCATAAAATTCAGTTATTCAGAGGCTTGTTGTGCTATTGGGCATAGTTACAAGTACTGGAATAAATTTCAGGCATATGTGCAAGTGTGCATGTTTGTACAGTCACAAGTGGACTTGGGTTGCATTGTGTTTTACTGTAATTTGTTGGTATGGCAGATGGATTTCAAAAGCTATCACCACTTGTATTTGATCAGAATATTGCAGAAAACTGTAGAATATTTGAGCAAGAGTACAATATTTTTATACACGCAGCTTATTCTGACAAAGATGCACTCACTAGAGCATTCATTTTGCTAAACCTAGCTGGATCAGAGGCCATTGAAAGAGAGCGTTCATTTGTGTATGCACCAGCAGTATATGAAGGAGAAGGTGAAAATGATCATATTGTTGTGCAGGCTGAATCAAGGGAAGACCCCCAAGTGTTTGAAATGCAAATTCAGGGAAATGTGTAACCCCCAGATAAATGTTACATTAGAGATACATTTGTTTTAGACAAGAGATCAAAAACAAGGAGACACTTTTGCAGCTTATATTACTGACCTGAGAAACAAAGCTAAAATGTGTAGGTTTGGTGACTTAAAAGATGAGTTACTAAAGGATAGGCTTGTGTGTGGTGTTAATAGTGCTACAGTGAGAAAGATTTTCCTTTGTGACAGTGATTTAATGTGGAGCAAAGTTATTCAGATTTGTCAATTCCATGAAGTTACAGAAAGGCACACAAGTATTCTTGCAAGTGATGAGTATGGTTTCAGTAGGCTCCAGAGTAAATGTAGACAACATGCAACATGTGACTAGCAGAAGGGCAGCTGTAACCCCTGCAGGTATGGCAGGTAAAACCCATAGTTTCCATTGCAAGTTCTAAGAAAAAGATATGCTCAGTGCAGTATAAGGGTAAGTCAGCAAAACCCAAATCAAGCTTTATTGTTAACTGTCACAACTGTGGTGCCAATTATGAGTCTAAAAGAAAAAAGTGCTTAGCATTTAGTCAGCAATGCCACAAGTGTAAAAAATGGAACCATTCTCAAAAGTTTTGCAAATCAAGTAAACCCCACGCGGTTATAAAAAAAGGTCACTCAAAAAAGCAAGTTGATCATATAGAGAGTTGCAATTCTGCTTTCTATATAGATGGTACATCACTAACTGGTGAAAAGGTTAATGCTGTCAATTTGTTGGCAAATAATGAAGTGTTTTGTACTGTCCAGATCAATTGTAAATCCACCAGACTCAAAGCAGACACTCATTCAAAGTATAATGTTTTGTCAGCAGGCACTTTTGCTAACATGAGAGCTGGTGAGCAACTTAATGTGGTCAGCTGTGCGAAACTTGTTGCTTTTGGAGGTGAAGAAATTCAAACTGAAGTTTCAGTAGTGCTTTCATGTTATTTGGCTAGGAACTGCTGCAGCTTTATTCTATGCAGTCCAAAGACCTGTGCAGTCATTATTGGGTCTCAGAGACAGTTTGAGAATGAATCTGCTTTCCATCACCAAAGAAGTTCATCATAAAAGCACATGTCCTAGTTCCAATTTTACTGAAGCTATTTTCTCAGAGTATGCTGATGTTTTCAATGACAAGTTAGGCAAACTTCTGGTTGTGTATTCTATGAAGTTAAACCCAGAGATTAGTCCAGTGGTGAGACCAGCAAGAAAAGTTCTGATAGCTATGCAGGATAAAGTCAAAACTCAGTTGGATAAAATGGTGCAGCAAGGTGTAATTTGTCCAGTTACAGAACCAACTGAATAGATGTTGTCCATGGTAGCAGCCCACAAAAAAGGCTCAGATGAAATCAGAATATGCATTGACCCAAGAGATTTGAACAAGGTATTAAAGAGACCACATCGTCCTATCCGTACAGTCGAGGAAGTCACAGCCCTAATACCAAATGCTGCCATTTTTTCTGTCTTGAATGCAAAAAGTTAATTTTGGCAAGTGATGCTTGATAGCAAATCCTCATTACTGACTACTTTCAGTACTCCATTTGGCAGATACAAATCCCTAAGTATGCCATTTGGAATAAATTCTGCAAGTGAAGTCTTTCAGAGTGCAATGGAGCAATTTTTTTCAGGTTATGCTTGTGCCGTAATACTAAATGATTTATTGGTTGGCGGCAATGATGAAGCAGAGCATGACAGAAACCTTAAGAAAAATCTAGACAGAGCACATGAAGTGAACTTGAAGCTCAATCCTCTGAAGTGCAAATTCAGTCTACCATAAGTTACATAGGTCATTTATTTACATACACTGGCTTGCGACCAGACCTGTCCAAGCAAGCAGCCATTCTTGAGATGCCAGCACCAGATAATGTTCAAGCGCTGCAACGTTTTCTTGGTATGGTCAACTATCCGGGTAAGTTTATACTAGACTTCAGTGAGTTGACCACACCTTTGAGAGAGCTGATGCGCAAAGTGTTACATGGTCTTGGTTGGAACAGCACCAGCGAACATTTGAAGACCTTAAGCAGAAAATTGCCACCCCACCTACATTAAGATACTATGATATCAATAAACCAGTAACTCTTTCCTGGGATGCTTCAAAATTTGGTCTTGGTGCAGTTATTCTTCAAGAGGGCAGACCAGTAGCCTATCTATCTAGATCTCTTACCCAAACTGAAATGCAATATGCTCAAATTGAGAAATAGCTTTTGGCAATAGTATTTGCATGTTCAAAATTTCATGATTATATTTATGGTTGAGCTATTCAGATTGAGACTGATCACCAACCTCTAGTCACTATTTTAAAGATACCTATGCATTCAGATCCAGCAAGATTGCAAAGAATGATGCTCAAATTGCAAAAGTACAACTTCAAAACGGTCTATACAAAAGGCAAACATCTTTATCTAGCTGATACTTTATCCAGATTGCCCAGAAATACAATGGAACAGCTTCATGCAGAGAATTTTGACTTTGATATCATGGAAGTGCAGAATTATTTTACCATGAGACTTGATGATCTGAGAGATCATACAACGACTGATCCAATATTGCAAAAACTCAACCAGTACATTAATGTTGGATGGCCGTCAAAGCAATCAAGTGTACCACCTGAAGTGCAAACTTATTTTCCTTACAGAGATGAGATGTTGATGGAAGATGGCATTATTTTCAAAGGTCCTAAAACTGTTGTTCCTGCTACCTTACAATGTGAATATATCCAGATTTTGCATCGTGGTCACCCAGGTTCTGAATCTACCAAAAGAAGGGTGAGAGGACTAGTATTTTGGCCTTCTCTAGTAAAAGACCTTGATAAAGTACTTTCTTCTTGTTCAGTATGCACTTCAGCTAAGTCAAGTTCCTGAACTACCTTGGTCAACAGTTGCCACTGATATATTCAAGGGGAACAATCAGCATTACTTAGTGTTGGTAGACTCTTATTCAAACTGGTTTGAGATTGATTTACTACCTAAGCTAACATCTACTGTTGTTATCACTAAGTTGAAACGTCATTTCTCAGTCCATGGCAGTCCACACAAGGTTATTTCTGACAATGGTACCCGATTTACCAGTCAGTTGTTTCAGAAATTTGCAAAAGAATGGGACTTTGTACATGTTACTAGTAGTCCAGAATACCTGCAGTCAAATGGACTAGCTGAACGTGCAGTACAGAATGGAAAGCAATTACTAGAGGAGACAAAGTGTGATAATACCAATGTCCTTTTGAATTTACTCAATCTCAGAAACATACCCCATGATGATATACTTCACTTACCTGTTCAGAGACTTCTATCTAGACAAACCAGAACAACATAGGTTCATAGGCTGGTACTAGGCTATTGGCCCTAGGACCTATACAAGCCTATCCATAACAATTCCCTGGCTATTTCTTCCCACAGTATTTACTTCCCTGGTCCCCTGTCTAGCAGGGTGACTGATGTGATCCCGGGGTGAATTTCCTATCTCCCATCCAACCATCAAGGTTCCTTTTGAAGAGGGCCAAAGAGGAGCTCTGCTTGACATGTATGGGCAGTATATTCCAGAGTCTGGGGAGTCTCTGGGTCAGGAACCCCTCCAGCATGTTTTGTTCATTGTGATGACAAGGTTTAGATAACTGGAGCATGTGTCTCTGAGGGATTGGGAATTCTTTCAGTGTAGCATGTCCAACAGCTCTGGGTTTGACATGGCGTTGTATGTTAAGTAGAGATCGCCTCTGAGTAGATGATATGTGACAAAGTATAGGTGGAGTTTTTTTAGATGGTCAGCATAGGGCATCTGCTTTAGGCATGTGATTCATTTAGTGAGGTATTTCTGCTGCCTTTCCAGTTATTGCAGATGTCTTGAGAGGTACATACCAAATGGGGCATTGTATTCTATAATGGGTCTAATGAGGGATGAGTACAGTGGGACAATAATCTCCTTTTTTCTAGATGAAAAGCCCTTAGTAATGAGGTGTGCCACACAGAATGATTTCCTGACTGTTGTGGTGATGTGGTTATCAAAGGTGAGACCACTGTCTATCATTTCAAGTTTCCTGAGGCCTAAAGCTAAAAACAACAGAACAATCAAAGCCCAACTATTCAAAAAGTGTTCTTTCCAGAAGTCCAGCTATGATAAATCAAGCATATTTCTTCATCCATTGAGAGAAGGAGAGACAGTGAGGATACAAATGGCGAAAGGTTTCGACCAGATTGGTCAAGTAACAAGTATATGTACCAAGTTGAGATCCTACTTCATAGAATCTGAGGGTGTGGAGTACAGGAGAAATTGCAGACATCTTCTTCCTGTATCAAAATTGATATTGCAGCATTGTTCCTGTGATACAGACTCTAGATCTCAGAGCAATCCAGACAATGTTCCTGTTGCAGAACGCATCTTAATTTCTATTTCCATTCCTGATGATGTTCCTGATGTCTGTAAAGTTGATCATTCAGCAGAGACAGTTCTAGTTGCTAGACCTAGTTCTAATTTTTATGTCACACAATTTGGTTGTATTTCCAGACCTAGTGTGAAATATACAGCAACCTGGACATAATTGTCTATATGTATTTAGTTCTGTATAATTGCATGTCAATTAATGTTGTCAATAATGCATGACCAATTTCTCAAAGAGGGAGGATGTAGTAGAATAGTGTGCTTGTGTTGCACCTTTAAGAAGTGTTTCCAAGGAGAGCATGTGCATATAAATAACAAGCACGTGCTAGCTTCAGTACTATTTTCAGAGTGCAGCCAGAGATTGAGCATGTATGAATGTGATAGCTAGTTTGTTTACAAGTTTATCTAAGTTAAAGTTATTAAGCCTCAATCCTGATGTGTTTGTACATAATAAAGCTGCCTGAACAGAACCATGAATGCTCATCTGTTTTATCCTGACTGGACTAGCGACAGGGAGGCACACCAAGAGAGCTTACATCCCCTCAGAGAGGCATGGTGTACGTATGCATTGGGTGTTACAGTAAACCTAATAACTATTGTAATTATATGCAATATGGCAATAGTGAAATAAATAGTTGTATTGATGATACCATACAGTGTCTTTGATTAATGGTACAACAGTGTAAGTCCTTCCCATCATGCCTGGATATGGCAAAGGTGTATAAACTGGAAAATCATAAATGTGTATGTAGTGAAATTATATAGTCCTGTGACATGCCATGGATCTAACACTCATTTTTATTTATTTATTTTTTAATGTATTCTATGACTTAAACATGTTTTATTGTCATATATTTCTTTAAAAAAAATGACATTCAGCCATTCGGCGCAGACTGGTAGACTGCTATCCCTCCACAAGTTGCAGCTCCAACACCCAGCACCATGGGTTCCCAACCTGTCAGTGCTGCCTTCATGACCTCTGCCCTACCTGCTCTGAGTCAGGTAGCTCTTTCCTGCTGCTGGTGCACTGGTATCCTCCGGGAGTAGTAGTAATAGTGGAGGTGGTGATTTTGTCATCTGGCAAGAGCTGACAGGGCTGGTGGAGGATATCATGGACGAGGGTCTCTGTGTCTGAATTAGCTGTGCACAAAAGTTGATTCATCATATTGCAGAGATGATGCCTCATCAAGAGCTGACAATGGAAACTGAGACAAAAGACAGTGATGACAGTTCTGTGGGTAAGACTAGATTCTCACTGTTCTCAGGGTTGATATGGGTGCACCTCTGATGTCCTCTACCTATCACCAATCATGATATCCCCAATCTTTTGTGTCCATCACCATCCCTGTCTGTCTTGTATGTCATGTATGTCTGCACCTGCTTTGTTACATACCCTACCTTCCCAACCCTCACATTCCTAAGCCCCTTTTCCAACATTTCTCTTTCTTTGAAAGTAGAAAAAAATGGGGTCTTCTCCCACAAAATATATATATATATATATATATATATATATATATATATATATATATATATATCAATGCATACATTGCTCTCCAATTCACCTATGTGTCTTGTAGACACACTTGATTGAAAACAAATAGGTTAACTTTCATAATGCATTGTGTATCACATAGTCTCGACTCAAAAGTTGGAAAACAGGGTTGACTTGTCCTAATTTGGCTTAAACAGATCAGCCATGCTGGTTAATGAAGCTACCTTAAGTTAACAATCAAACAAAAATAAAACACAAATATAAGATGAGCTGTTGTGTGTTTCCATCATAACCTGGTCTTTCTGAATGGGGATCACCTAACATCTGCAGAACTTTCATTCTAAAAACTTCTCCAGATCTGCCATTAAAGTAGCCCAGCTGATATGAGGAAACTGTTTTTTGTGCTAAAATTTTTTCAAGCTGCTTGGGCTTGACATCCATGTCCATTGTGAAGGACCATAGTTAGTGGCTTCATCTGAGTTGGTGTAATAGTTTGTTTCCAAGGACACTGTGTAGTTAAATGCTCGGTGAGCTAAGAGAACTTGTGGTTGGATATGGAGTTGACAAACTCCAGTGTATAGAGTGGGGAATTACTGTGGTCAGAGCAGTTTCCATCAAAGGGTTTATAAGCTGTCTTACCAGATTTCCTTTGCCTTTCGAGCGTGCCATACATCCTTGATGTTGAGGGTGCACGGGAGGGCTCTGTTTAGAGTGTTAGTGGGTGCTTTGCCATCCTTACTAGATATCATATTATTTTCTGACATCCTTCTTATGCCCTTGAATAAGGTTTAGTCTTGATATCTATGGGAGCAGATCAATGGGTCCTGGAGATATTATCCGGTGGTTTTGGTTGGTTTCCAATGTCTCTTAGTAGAATATTTTATGGTCTAGTTTACAGAAGTTTAGGATGCAGTTTATTGATTGAGTTGTGTTGAGGACTGGTGCCTTTTTTGCCTGTAGTCTAATCTGCCATTCAAGTTCATTTTTCTCTAGCCTGTCACTGAGATTCCTGTCTAGTGGAATAAATTCAACTTTATCAAAGATGTGGAATTTGAAGTGGTGGTGCCTGGGTTTCTCCTTAGCATGAGTGGCCAAAGCATTAGTAATTATCCCATACCAGATGTCAGAGTTGTGTCTAACAATCCTGGTCTTGAGCTTGTTTATGTTGTTTTCCAATGTAGAAGCAATGGCACTTGTTGCATTCAGCCCAGTAAACCACCTTCTCTGTATTACAGTTCCTACATAACTGGCTAAGGTAGCATCTCCTGTTGCTGGGGTACACAGAGCTGCTTTGGTTGCTCATAAACTTGCAGAATGTGCAGGGGGGTTACTGCATAGATAGCGATCGTGAATCGCTGTTCATGTCCTATGGCAAAACCTGGTCAGTTGTTGCCATCACACACAGTACTCTCGTTATCCTCAAGCCAAAGTGCTTAAACATGCTGCACTATTGGAATACAGAGTAAAATGAGAATAAAGGCAATGCTTAGCAACAGCTGCTCCAACATTTCTTTGGCCACTGGATATAGCAAAGTGCAACTTCCTGCCTGGAGTGTTGACATAAATCACTTGTTTGAAGATTGCTTTTTGGTCATAGCATCAAGGGTTCGATTCCAGGTGTATATCACATCATTTCTTACTGTGATGTTATACTTCTATGATATGTTTACTGACATACATTTAAATTTTTATCCAGTTATGATGCTTCATTAACAGATTTTGAATACTGCTGCAAAAATCATTTGAAATACATCCATGCCCATAAGGAAGAATTATTAAGCCTCCCTTATTCTACACATCTTAATCATGTTTTGCCTCTCCTACACCTTCTTGATCCTCAGAACCATCAATTACTGATACAGAGCATGACAAATGAATAATGGGGACACATCATAAAGATGTGCATTAATGACCCATAACAACAACCTTGATATGTTTTTATCTCTCTCATCAACCCTTTCCTCTCATCCCTTTATACTGTCGATTGTTTATTAGGCTGATGGATGTAAATTGCGTCTTATGGAATTTTCATGCTGTCATTACTTTGCTAAAGTCTAATACATACATCTTCCACTGGCTCAATAGGTTATCCTTGTCCCTTCAATGAGATGATTTTGAGATATGTGAAGTAGGATTTTCTTTGTGGTATGTTGTGATAATGATCAAGTCTTTAAACCTGATGTTGCATCTTGACAATGATTCTAATCAGGCAGATGAAACTCTTACTGCCTGTTTTTATAAATCCCTTTCCTGTGAATGTGTTTCCTATGTATCTGTCTAACCATCTTCTGTTTTATTAGTTTTAGTAAAAAACATAAAAACAAAAAGACACGCTTGAAGAGATTCGTTTTAATCCAAAAGTTAGCACTTTCATTCAATAACATTCAATGGACTTCTTCGGACATTTTCAGATCAAACACACCCCCGTTTTATACCCAATGAAATCACATGATCAACAAATACATCCTATGACAACCACCTTCAGTAGAAATTCAAGTATAAAACATAGCACCTTCATAAAAAAATTTAAATATATATCTGTTACTAAACAATTAAAAACTATATTTTAGAACATTAAATTATAAAACTTTAATTCTTTTTTGGTAGATTCCAACATGGTAAGTGTATATCCGCAAGACACTGAGCAAGTACTGCCATGGCAACTGTTGATGCCATGACATGTTAAACATTCAAAAAATCAGATCTGTTCTGTATTTAATCACAATCAGACCATTTTCGGTCTGCTCCTTATTTGCTTAAAGGTTGACAGGGAGAACCACTGAACACTGCTACTTCACATTCCAAGTTCAGCTTGTCATATTAGAATCACACATGAACTAATACTTTGCCAGCATCTGCTCAAATGAGTTTCTCCATGTTTCACTTTAGGAAAAGATTTTGAACATTGATAAATATTGTTACTGCATGTTATTACTTCATTACATAAAAATGGCTTACTGTACACAAGTGATCTGCACTGAGCTGAGTAGTTGACTGAACACTTCATTCTGTCTGCACTGCAGCACTTATGCTTGTAAATGATATACAACCACATAGAACCTTGGCTCACATACTTCATCATCACTTAGCCCTAATGATATACAACCACATGGAGCCTTGACACACACACTTCATCATTACTTAGCCCTAATGATATACAACCACATAGAACCTTGGCACACATACTTCATCATTCCGTAGGCCTAATGATATAGAACCACATAGAGCCCTGGCACACATACTTTATAATTACTTAGCCCTAATGATATACAACCACATGGAGCCTTGACACATATGCTTCATCATTACTTAGCCCTAATAATATACAACCACATAGATCCTTGGCACACATACTTCATCATCACTTAGCCCTAATGATATATAACCACATAGAGCCTTGGCACATATACTTCATCATTACTTACCCCTAATGATATACAACCACATGGAACCTTGGCACACATACTTCATAATTACTTAGCCCTAATGATATACAGCCACATAGAGCCTTGGCACACTTACTTCATCATTCCATAGCCCTAATGATATACAACCACATAGACCCTTGCACACATTTATTTATTTTTTATTTTAGTTTACAGTTTATTTACTGGGATAATCCATTGGGCCAAGAAGAGCCCATTTTCAATGGAGTCCCGGGGAGAAAAGCTCCATGAACAACAATATAATATGAGGACAATGTATTTACATTTATGTAATACTATTGAATAATGATGGTATTACACAACATGACAAAAAATCCATGATTGCAGTGAAAATACAGTCAGAAAAGCAAAAGGTAAAATTACACACACACACACACACACACACACACACACACACACACACACACACACACACACACACACACACACACGCTTCAATTAAAATAATAAAAATCCATTGGTGCATATTCCTGTTAGATTTGTTACAATGTGAAGTAACGACACACACACACACACACACACACACACACACACACACACACACACACACACACACACACACGCGCGCGCACCAATTAAAATAATAAAAATCCATTGGTGCATATTCCTGTTAGATTTGTTACAATGTGAAGTAACGATAACACAGGGTTGACATTACAGTTTTACATGAAATCTTAGCAGAGTTAAAGTAGGATGGGGATAAGAGGTGTTAATTGTTGAATGTAAGAAGGGTGGGACAATAAGAAAAAAACTAGAGTAAGAGTAGGAGCAAATGAGAAGAATGGAGACGGCAGTAGTCAGAGAAGCTCAGTGTGATGAAGGGAAGAGAGAAGTAAAGGAGTGTGAGAAATGGGGAAAAAAGACACAAGTCATGTGGGATGAGAGCAGGAACATTCCCAGAGGGTCTGGAGATGGGAATGAAGCAGGGTCTTAAAGGTAGAGTGCTTGTCTGTAGTACAAATAAGAGGTGGCAGGGAGTTCCAGAGGTGAGCTAGGGAAAAGGATAGTAGGTGTTTGCCTGGAGGACGAGCAGGCTTGTGCAGTTCAAGTAAATTTTAGTTATTTGATCTTAGAAGTCTGTTGGGTAGGTGCATTTTGAAGGAGGAGGCAAGGGAGGGGCAGATGAAGGGATTAAAGATGAGTTTATGGGCATGAGTAAGTTGAATGTAAACAAGATGGTTGGGAAGTTTGAGCCAATTTAGTTTGTGTAGGGCATTGCAATGGTGGGAGGAGGATTTGTAGCCGGTAGCAAACTTAGAAATTTTGTTATAACAGGAGAATAGCTTTGTTTTTAGAGAAGATTGAAAGTTGGTAAGAAGTGGGGCACCATATAGGAGAGAAGGAATAAGGAAGGTGTTAGACAGTACAAGTTTAGTAGTGGGAGTGATATAGTGGTTATGGCAGTAGAGCATGCCTAGTTTCTGGTGGGTTTTCTTTATATTGGTTAGTAGGTGGATATTAAATTTTAACTGTTCATCAATAAGGACTCAGAAGCTTTACATGGGAGGCTACCTCGAGAGAGGTATTGCTTTGACTAGTTATGGAGAATGAGTTCTTGTCTATACTGCTACTTTTTGAAGGGGAAAATAGCATAATTTTAGTTTTTGATGCGTTGAGTGATAGGTGGTTGTTCATCAACCAACATTCAGTATAAGAGAAACATCCTGAGTTAGTTTTAAGAGAGTGGAGGTGGAAGTGGCGGAGCAGATGATCATAGAGTCATCTGCATATTGAATCAATTTAGCACTAGGAATGTTTTGGCGGAAGTCATTTATGAAAATGTTGAACAGTAGGGGACCCAATATGGAACCCTTGGGTATGCCTATAGGTGCATTAAGGAAGGAGGAGGTGGCTTTTTTCCATTTGACAGCTTGTTGTCTGTCGGAGAGGTAACTAGAAAATCAGTTGACAGAAGAGTGGGATAGGTTTATATTATAGAGTTTAGATAGGAGAAGGTTATGGGAGATAGTGTCAAAGGCCTTGGATAAGTCCAGAAGCAGGGTGGACACTTGACAGCCATAATCCAGGGCTTTGTTGATGGTTTTGAGGAAGGAGAGGAGAGTGGTTGTTCTTCTGTGGCCAGGTCTACAACCATGTTGTGTGAGAGTAAGTAGGTGGATGTCTGTGAGGTAGGGTTGAAGCTGAAGGTGGATACACTTTTCTAGAACTTTTGAGATAGGGGATAAGATAGCGATTCCTCATTAGTCAGCCCTAATGATATACAACCACATGGAGCCTTGGCACATATACTTCATCATTACTCAGCCCTAATGATGTACAATCACATAGAGCCTTGGCACACATACTTCATCATTACTCAGACCTACTGATATACACCCACATAGAGCTTTGCAACACATACATCATCATTACTTAGCCCTAATGATATACAACCACACAGAGCCTTGGCACACATACTTCATCATTACTCAGCCCTAATGATATACAACCACATAGAGCCTTGGCACACATACATCATCATTCCTTAGCGCTAATGATATACAACCACATAGAGCCTTGGCACACATACTTCATTATTACTCAGCCCTAATAATATACAACCACATAAAGCCTTGGCACACCTACTTCAACATTCCTTAGTGCTAATGATATACAACCACATGGAGCCTTGGCACACATACGTCCTCATTACTTAGCCCTACTGCATTGGGACATTAAGGACTGTTTTGGATTGACAGTGCACATTGCCCATGGATGAGTAGATACTATTGCTAAGATCAGTAACATTCATTAAGGTTTACATACTATCATTCTAACCTGATGAGCCATGAACGTTTCATTGTCCATCCTGTATTTCGCAAGTGTGTGTGTCTCATCTACCCAACATCATGTAAAACATGTCAGTCTTAGTTTTGCAATATACATTAATGACAGCATAGTTGACCTAAGTCAGCAATATGTTTTTGTTTCAAGCCAAACAAGACCCAATGCATGGGGGTATCATCAAATACAAGTCAGTTTGTCATGTATAGCATATTTGTCACTAGCATTAATTCTTAAAATGCTGTGAGTCCTTACATGTGTAAGTTTACTTAAACTACCTTTCAACATGTAATATATTTAGCAGTGAAATAGGTTTTGAAATGTGTAGCATCAACAATTGGCTTCAGTGGGGGTTGAACAGATTGTGTAATTGAGGAATATCCAAGCTACCAGCTGTAGCTGGCTTAGTATTAAATCTCAACGTCTTCTTTGGGTCTATATCATATCTAATGCTGAAAACACCGAATGCAATGTAATTGAACTGAAATGTTTGAAATCTCAAGAGCGAACTGACAGAACATCATTTTCTTTCCCAGGGAAAAAAATTTTGTTTTCCATACAAAAATTTTTTCAATAATTTAAAGACAGAAGTGGGGGGCTGTGCCCCAGACACCCTACTTAAATATACCAACTCTGAGATCGCACCACAGTGGAGGAAATGGCAAACTCAAATCAATTTATGTTGGGAGGGTGGCCTAATGGTTAAGGTATTTGCCTTACAAACACAAGGTGCAAGGTTTGAGTCTCAAGGGATAATTGGCTAGGCTTAAAATGGTTCACAAGGGCAGTTAGCCTAGTACTAATCTATGAACCTATGAACCTATGTACTTATAACTGATCAGAGGATTGCAGTTACTCCTTCATATCAACAAATATGACTTTGCACAAAAACATCATTAGTACAATATCTTTGCTGATACAGAATGAGAAACTAATCCTATGTACACTGCACTGTCAGACTATAGAAGCCAAACTCCTTTGGTGGCATTTTCATTAAGTACTATGTCCTCTGGCTTGTTTAACTAGACAGGTAGGAGGTTCGAACTTCACAGCAGTCAATGTTTGTGTGTGAGGGGTTGTGTATCGAGGCATGTAAATATAACCTTAGGTACCGCTGGCCTCACTGAACTAGCAGTCTGGAGACACTCTTACACTGCAGGGGGAGTCTACATCAATGTCAGACCCTTCTCCAAACATCATCTTCTCTGCAACATAGTGATGATGATGTCATCCTCTACAAAGACCTCTCTCACAGTATACAAGTCAAACTTCAGTGCTAACACTTGCATTAAGTACTGTGTCCTCTATATTGTGTTGCTGGATAGCTAGGGGTTTCTAATCTCACAGCCGTCAACTTGTGTGTGATGGTGGCTCCACTGCATCACTGGAGGATTAATTCAACAGCTGTGCTCATTTGACTCCCACTTGTGAGAAACATCTACATGGTCAGATGAAGCCCACATCCTCTTTTCCTTCTGTCTACAAATACATACTGTCTGCAACACACTGATGAGGTCCTCCTTTCAAGAATGCACTCTCACACCACTAAAGTTAGACCTCTATTGTGGTGCATGCACGTAATACACTTACACATAGATTGTGTCAGTAGGTGAATAGGGAGTTCAAATACAGTAGTGAAAACCTCATAACTGTATGTGTGGTGACTGGATACTGGAGTGTCTCACACCACTTATGTATTTGACAGCATTTAGAATTCCACATGGCTGTAGAAGTCACTTTTCCACATACATCTCCTTTGCAAGACACAGCTCATGTCATCCCTTCAAAGATGCAGTGTGGCTCACACTCAGTCAGACTTCTTCTGCGGTGAGTGCCTATAATCCACTTGCATGTTGACTGGGTCAGTAGATAGAGAGTTTGAATTTAGGACTGTCTTCTGTGAATGTGTGTTTCTTCCTCTTTCTGTGCAGAACAGGCTGCTAATACATATACTGTATGATGTATATCTATACACTGTGCTTGTGCTGTATGAACACTATTTTAGCAGAAACATCAATATAATACACAATGGTGATGTCATCCATTGAAACATGCAGTGTCACAGCTGCAAAATAAAATTCAAGTGGAGCTTGTGTTTCAGCAAACCTTCAGTAGCTTGGCTTGTTAAATATATAGTTCAAATCTCGCCATCGCTGCTTACACTCAGCGTACATGCTGTTAACAGTGTTGTCACCCACATGTGCCATGTTCATGTGTAGGTGCTGTTTCCTCTTACAAGAATGTATTCTAATTTTCAATTTGAAACACTGTATTGAAGACTGAGCTGAGTTCTGCTGTGGTGACCCCTAACCGGGAAAAGCCGAAAGACATTACTATTGAAGACTGAGCTGTCATTTGGTTAGATTGTCCCTCCATACCAGTTTTAGTAAAATGCTTCCTTAGGCCTGAGGACATCAGATGATGTAATGTATGTTGTTGCCTAATTAAGGCATGTGTTCCAATACAGGGTTATATCCACATTGTTCAAAATTGTTGTTCTGTCATCACAGTGACAACGGCAGGAAGCCACAGATGTGTTTGGGTGTACTTAGCATGAGGCAATGTTGTTTGACATACAGCAAAATTATTTCTAATTAATTAAAGGGACACATATTCATCGATTCATACACATGATGTAATGCTTTCACATAACCACACATATCACAATTGGTGATGCACTTATACCATGGTACATTCACTGATCCCACTATGGTGTTGATTTTCTCATTGTGTAGGCAAGTATTTTAAACCAGCACTAAGTGACTGCAAGTATTTGTATCCTTAACTGTTCTGTAGGAATGACATCCCCCAATTCTAATGTGTATATATTGAGTGGCAGAGATCTCTCCCAGCCATTTTATCAGATAAAAAATTATGGGCAAATAAAGTACATCTGATTTAACGACTTCACATAGTTGGAGTTCAATAGCTGTGATAATAGTTCCACTGTGGCACATGTGATTCATAGCCATAATGTTAGTTGGAGGAGTTGTACAACTTGATGTTCAGTTCTAGCATACGGAACCATTTTGTGTGAACATACTGACGTCACACAACAACCATTACAACACATCAGTATTACCCTTGATATGTTGCATGAACACGTGTGAATGTATTTTTGGATTTTGTACAGCAGACATTTGTTCTGCCAATGTCATGGTGAGAGTGCAACTATGGCACATGCATTGAGTAGTGTGTTGTACATGAATGTGCTCCAGTTCTTGGGTGGTATGTGTACAAAAATACAGAGAAACCTTCCTTAACCAAGGATCATTGATATAAGACTGATCACAATTGTTTGCATATGAGCATAGCCAACTAATTGCCATCAGTCTGACATGCTGACAGTCTGACAACATATTGGACCTGGTCATCACCAACATGGGCGACTGGTGCTCCACACCGGAGGTCAACCCCTCACTGGTTAGATCTGACCATAAACAAATCACTTATCACTTTGGATATCCACATTCCGCCCCCCCCCCCACCTCCGGACAAGGAAACCACCGTGATAAACTTTTCAAAAGCACATTTCACATTACTTAAGACAAAGGTGGAAAGTTTCAAAGCCCCCATGCTAAAGGATAACATTGTCCAAGCTGCAAAATCCTTTACTAATGCATTCTACGGGCACCTACAAGAATGCATGGATCGTGCTATCCCAAGCAAAACCAAGACTCACTCCTCCAAGAAATGGAAACCAGTCTGGTGGACTCCTGCCCTAAACGAGCTATACAATAGAAGGAGGAAACTAGTTCAGAAAAGAGTCAAATCCCAAGAAGGGAAGACATCCCTGATCAGTATCAGTAAAAAACTACAATCCCTCATAAAAACATCCAAGGTGAGTTTAGAAAGAAATATTGCCAAGGACTCCAGAGATAACCACAAGGCATTCTTTAGCTATCTCAAGAATCTACGTAGCAATGCTCAGATCTGCTCGGAGTTAGTGCAGAATGGTACAAAATACACTGAACCGACCGATATTGCCAACATCCTGGCAGACAGGTTCAGAGCAAACTTCACCCCTCTCTCACCCCCAAAAGGGCCCATACCCATACCAGAAGAATGTAGAGCTCCTGAAATCACAGACACTCAGGTTAAAACAGCCCTCTCCAAAGCCAAAAACACAGCATCAATGGGACCGGATGGTGTCCCAGGCTTCTGCCTACACGAGCTCAAAGACAAGCGAACCCCTCACCTAAACCCATTGTTCAAACTCAGCCTCTTCACAGGTTACGTACCCATAGAGTGGTGCACAGCAAAGGTTATTCCGCTCCACAAAGGTGGAGCCACAACAGACCCCGGGAACTATTGCCCTATAAGCCTGACTAGCTTGGTCTGCAAGGCTTTGGAGCGCATCATCATGGAACTCATTAACAGAGACATTGGGAACCTCCAAACACTGGACCCTACCCAGTTCGGCTTTGTTAAGGGCAGATCATGCCTCCTAAACCTGGTGGATTTCTTTGAGACAGTTACCAAGGCTATAGACAAGGGAAAGGTGGTACACACAGCCTACCTAGACCTCGCAAAGGCCTTTGACACCATTCCCCATTCTGGTATTATAGACAAGCTCACCAGCCTGAACATAAACCCCTATCACAAGATGGGTTGCCAACTGGCTCATGGACAGAACCCACATGGTAAGAGTAGCAGGAGCTAGGTCTGACTCTAAACCAGTTACAAGTGGCGTTCCCCAGGGCTCAGTCCTAGGACCCCTCCTGTTTGGCATATACTTCTCAGAGGTACAGGCAAGCACAGGAGGACTATGGCTGACCAAGTTTGCAGACAACTGCAAACTAGGGGCTATAATTGACTCTCCGGCTGAAACAGAAATCCTTCAAAAGGGTCTCACTGAGACGGACACCTGGTGTCAAAATCATGGCCTTAAGCTAAATGCCAAAAAGTGCATAGTCATCCTCTTTGGAAAAAACAAAGTACCCACAAACTACCACATAGGTGGTAGTCCCCTAAATATGGAAGACGTAATAAGGGATCTTGGGACCCAAGTAGATAGTAAACTCTCCTTTGATAATCACATTGCCAAAGTGGTTAGAAAATCCTTCTACATGGCACACCTTATCACAAAAGGGTTCACATCAAGATCAAAAGAGGTCATTGTGCCCCTCTACTCATCGCCCATCAAACCCATCATACAGTACAATGCCCCATTTGGGATGTATCTTACAAGACACCTGCAACAACTGGAAAGACCACAGAAGTACCTCACCAAGAGGATCACTGTTCTCAAACAGATGCCCTATGCAACTCAACTGAAGAAACTCCAGCTGTACTCGGTTGCATACCGCCTACTCAGAGGTGATTTCTGCCTGATATACAAGGCCATGTCCAA
This sequence comes from Protopterus annectens, assembly GCF_019279795.1. NCBI lineage: Eukaryota > Metazoa > Chordata > Ceratodontiformes > Protopteridae > Protopterus > Protopterus annectens. Next base: position 314,332,655 of record NC_056728.1, read on the forward strand.
CCCAGAACTGATCGACATGCTCCACCTAAAGAAAAGCTTGTCCCCTCGAGCCACATGCTCTTGGGATCTAAACCTCACCACAACGATAAATAGGGCATGCTGGAGGGATAGATTCCTGTCACAGAGACTTCCCATGCTTTGGAACAAGATTCCAATCTACATTAGGCAGAGCTCCTTGCTAACACTCTTCAAGAGAAACCTTGACGAATGGATGGGAAACAGAAAGTTTACCCCGGGGATCATTTCAGTGGATCTGCTGGACAGAGGCACAGGGAACTAATCTAAGGGGGCGGCGAAAGCCAACACATTCTGGCTAGGCTTATAAATGCCTTCGGGCAGATAGCCTAGTACCTACCTATGAACCTATGCTGATATGACATTTATTATCGGGGATCCTTTCTTAATTCACACATTAATTTCAGTTGTTTGTGACAATGTCCATTGCTATCTCATATGGCAGATGCCGACAATACACACCTCTGTGGAATAAATAGCATTTTAGTGTGGTGTTTGCATCTGTTCTTATCTGTCTGCTCAATAACTGTGTCAGGCAGACGTGCCTTACACAAGGGTATTAAGTATTTCACACTCTGCTCCCACATTTATAACATCACACACACCTACATATGGGATGCATAACCATTAGAATATTAAAGCGCATAATTCCCTTCAAGGGGGTACCTCCTCATACATGTGTTATGGCTATTTCTGTGGTGTATACAGTTAATACATAGCTCAGTGGTAACATTGATGGCATGGGTTAGATTCTTCCAAAAGGAGATATGTGGCTTCTGTGCCATTCTTATTTTTCAACATGTTATATTGATGAAATATATGCTATGCAAAATGCAAGTATCCCTTAATATATGTACAGTCCTTGTTAATTGTCATCTCAACTCTGCATGTCAATGACGCTGATATCTCATTTAATCTCCTCTGTTACAATGTTACTTTGTGTAACTCTCACATTGTATAATAAATCATGTCTGCTTTTATTTACTTATATTTGCTCAGGAAATGTGATCACCATTAATTATTATGACATTCATATTGCACAATGTTATAATTACAAATTTGTCTTTGTTATATGAGCACCTTTAAATCAATTACCTTAGCACAATTTGAACATTTACCCTTCCCACTTGCATATTTCTGTATACATATCTGATTTCTGTGCACATTGTCCTCAGTACACTTTCCCCTGCCAGGTGGCCTAGTGTCACCTTTAACGTTTACCATCCTATGTTACTTATTTCTGTATTCATGTTTGATTTATGAGCACATTGCACTCAGTACTCTTTCCTGCCTGGTATAGCTTGTATTATTTGCCCTATGCAGCTCTTCATGCTGTCCACATGAGCATGCTTAACAGGTTTATCCATAATACTGTTCAACATGTTTTCATGGCTACCAACACTGTTGCTGGCCACAGAAATGTGCTTGTATTTGTGTAGGTGTGATAAGTGGCATGCATATGTGATTAGAGCTGCTGCTCATCATGCTAACATGGAAACATCATGTAAGCTTCACTCAAAGCCTACACGATTGTTTATGAATCCCAGGGATTGTATATAACCTTACCTTGTTGTCTGGGGTCACAACTTAAAAAAGTCCAGGAGCCAAAACGTCTGCCTGGCTAACAAACAAACAAACAAATAGTGCAATTATTTATTTGCTTTTATTTAATGGCAAAGGCTGACTAGGCTGAAAAATAAAACAATAAAAAACACACACCTCAGGTCTTCCTTAAAAACAGGCTAAAGGCCTAGTATGATCAACCCAGTTGAAAATAAACCGGTAGATAGATAGACAGGTAGATTGACTGATAGATAAATCCATCGTTGCATCTGTTGTTTATACAGATATAGCACTCTGAATGAAAATTAATTTTATTCCACTGATACAAAATGATGAATGGGTATAAAGATGGCATAACAGAGGAAGTGAAGTAAAATGTTTCCAAGCAGGTACAGTTCAGTCCATATCTTTCAACCTCTTAGCACGAAAATTCTAAAGAAAGCCAAAAATAATGAGGTGGGGGGGGGGCAGAAAACGTCCCATAATCAGGCAGGGACAGATTTAAAGTATTCTTCTTATAAATTTAGAAAGTTGCTGGAATAACAGACTTATTAATCAATATTTTTTCACACAGTAAAATAGATGATTTATTTTATCTCTGAGTAAATCAGCATTTATGGTTCCATGTCATTGTGAATTTATTAATTATTCATGATTTTTATTTTTGATTGGTCAATGGCAGCCTTTTAAACATGATGTGCACCTGTGACTGTTACTCTGATGAAGTTCTGTATTTGAATGAAAGCGGTTAGTGTATTAATAAATGTGGACTTTGTGACTACTCGCTGGTGATTTTCAGTGCTTCAAGGTGCTGGCTGAGTATGGCATATGATAGGACAAGAAGTGTTGCACCAAAAATGTCACAGCCTAGCTGGAGATCCAGTACAGAAAAAAAAGTACTTTGTTTGGCTTTATTAGATGCCACAAACCAAAATATAGGTGCTGTTTATTGGTCTAATATATAGAACCCTGAAAAAGCAGTGGGCTAGGCTCTTGCTGATTCCAGTCCCAATGGATATTAGGATAGAGGTAATTATACGAGATATTTTAATTTTTTTGGATAATGACTGAAACATTCCAGCAGTTATTTAGTTTAGAAGCATAGCTACCCTCTTATGTGTGCCTCCCAGTTTTCAAGAACTTGGCTACAGTATGACAGTGACAATGACTTCTGGGAAGAGACTACTTCTGACCTAGTAATGTAAACATGAAAGAAATTAAGACATTGAGGAGCAGCCCCCAGGGGTCCATAGACCATTGTTGACTATTTTGTAGTAAAATCACTTTAGTGGCAATGAGATGCATAATGTTGAGTTTCTGAAGTGTGGTGTTCCATGAGATGGTAGTTTGGATAATGGCATGTTTCGCATACCATGTTTGTGGAAACAGTAGGGTGATAGGAAACAAAATAGGATAAATTACAGTAATAGCTAAGGAGGGAAGAATAGATATTCCAGCTATAATGGAAATGAAAGTATCTAAAATTGTGTATTAGCTGTGAATATTCCTGGGTGTGCCATCTCTGTGACATAGAGGAATGGAGCTGTAATACCAGCCTCATTGCCTCTGGTCTGACTAATGGTCTTGGATACTGGAAGACCCAGCAGTCAAGGGTGGACGTGAGTGGCAGCTGATGTCTCAGCCATGTCCACGGGAAGGTGATGGCTTGGAATGGCAGACTAGTGTGAGTAGCAGAGCAGACCACTTGTTGAGCCAATGGCTTATCAAGCAATGTATTTCACTGTAACCAGGCATACAATGTGGGAGTTGGTTACCATGGACCAGTATCATTGACCCTTTTTTAGCAATATGATTATAAGGTGTTGGGGGGATAGGTTAAAAAAATAAACCAATGACACTTAAGATAATGCTGTGCTGGGGCTAACTCATTTCTGCATGACCTGTGAACTCTCTAATCCTGGAGTCTCTTCTGTCAGGGGATGTTGCAGTTGTGGACCAAGGTAGTGGAGGGGGTCATGTAGCACAGCCTGATGATCAGACTATGAAAACACGTACAAAAAATGCTCCAGATGATTATTATTATAGACATGATAGAGAAGAGTGTTTGTAGAGCCACTGTACATATTATGATGACATTAGTACTGAAATAAATGGAAGATTTAGTGAGAAGAAAAAGTGGAAGCAAAATGACCATTTTTTACCCTAATTGTGGAAACAGATGAGTACAATGCAGACTAATTGTGGATTAAAGTTATCAGATGTGAAGCTGAGTGATGCTAGGATGACTAAAGAGGCCCTACAGATTTAGGATATGAAGCAGTTTTATGTTGTTACGGGCAGCTCTGATTAATAAATGACTCAAAACAGTCTGTGAAAGGAGAAATTTAAGTTTAACTAAGGGAAAATGATAAAATGTATGATGGATGTCATGTCTAAGCAACTACTGAAAGTCCCTCCTAGAGGAAGTAATATTTTACGTCTTGTGCTGAGCAACATTAAGGGACTATTGGAAGTGGATGCGCCAACATTTATTTGCGTCTGTTTTGCAGAAGAGAGGGTAGTGATCATGCAGCCATATTGTCTGGCATTCCACTAGAGCATGGACAATGAGATATTGTTCTGGGATTTGTGAAACGAAGTTAAGGGATTTTAAGTATTGCTTTAAAGAATAGCACTACTCCATAGGGTATAAATTTGGAGTAGAGAATTTATTAAGAAATCTTTGATTTTTAGGAGGATGTTAAACATCTAGAAAAGCAGAGAGAAGTATGGTGTGAAATTATATGTACTAATATGTCTGTGACTGATAAAGCAAAGAATACATTTTAAGAAAGAATGGGGTAAGAATGTAACATGATTACCAAATTTTACAGGGAGACTGAATGGAGAAAGAATAGGAACCTCTTTATTAAGAGGGTTATAAAACTTTAGCATGCATCATATAAGAATAGTTTTGAAAGAGAAACAAAGGACAGCTTTAAACTGACACAATGTTTGGAACAGAGGAAGGACATGCTGTGGGAAGCTCCATTAGGAGGACTATCTGCTAAACAAATTAGATAGGCAAATCATTTTTTCTGTTTCACTGGCTTTGTCAAATTGTGTTCTGCTATGTTGTGTTAAACAGAGGGATGTGGAGGAATTTGAAATAATTATTTCCATAAGTGAAAGCAATCTTAGTTAAAACAGCAATCTTTTGTATTACATTAATATACAAATACAAGAAATGTAGAAAGTACCAAGCTCTCAAGAGACGTAGAAAATGTGAGAATATTAAAGTTAGCTTTATTACAGTATGTATAAACATTGTAGCAAGTCTGATTGCTTTACCTCTCCATTTTTGTAATTTTTCTCTCTTTGATTTTATTTTCCACTATGCATCTTTGTTTGGTGTGGATAAAATTGATCAGTCACAGCTTGAAGTTATGGGAAAGAGTAGTGCAAGCTAGGTTAAGAAGGGAGGTGATGATAAGTGATCAGCAGTATGGTTTCATGCCAGGAAAGGGCACTACAGATGCAATATTTGCTCTGAGAGTGTTGGAGAAATACAGAGAAGGTCAGAAGGAGTTGCATTGTGTCTTTGTGGACTTAGAGAAAGCATATGACAGGGTGCCTAGAGAGGAGTTGTGGTATTGTATGAGGAAGTCGGGAGTGGCAGGGAAGTATGTAAGGGTGGTACAGGATATGTACGAGGGTAGTGTGACAATGGTGAGGACTGCGGTGGGAGTGACAGATAAGTTTAAGGTGGAGGTGGGATTAGATCAAGGATCAGCTCTGAGCCCTTTCTTATTTGCAGTGGTGATGGAATAGGTTGACAGGTGAGATCAGACAGGAGGCCCCGTGGACTATGATGTTTGCAGATGACATTGTGATCTGTAGTGAGAGTAGGGACCAGGTTGAGGAGACCCTGGGGAGGTGGAGATATGCTCTAGAGAGGAGAGGAATGAAGGTCAGCAGGGCTAAGACAGAATATATGTGTGTAAATGGGAGGGAGGGTAGAGGAATGGTGAGGATGCAGGGAGTAGAGGTGGTAAAGGTGGATGAGTTTCAGTACTTGGGATCGACAGTTCAGAGTAACGGTGAGTGTGGAAGAGAGGTGAAGAAGAGAGTACAGGCAGGATGGAATGGGTGGAGAAGAGTGTCAGGAGTGATTTGTGACAGACAGGTACCAGTAAGAGTGAAAGGAAAGGTCTACAAGAGGGTAGTGAGACTAGCTATGTTATATGGGTTGGATTGACAAAAAAGCAGGAGTCAGAGCTGGATGTGGTAGAGTTAAAGATGTTAAGATTTGCACTGGGTGTGACTAGGATGGAAAGGATTAGGAATCAGTATATTAGAGGATCAGCTCAGGTTGGACAGTTTGGAGACAAAGCAAGAGAGGTGAGATTGCATTGGTTTGGACATGTGCTGAGGTGGGATGCTGGGTATATTGGGAAAAGGATGCTAAGGATGGAGCTGCCAGGTAAGAGGAAATGAGGAAGGCCTAAGATAAGGTTTATGGATGTGGTGAGAGAGGACATGCAGGCGGTTGGTGTGACAGAGCAAGATGCAGAGGACAGGAAGAAATGGAAACAGATCATCCGCTGTGGCAACCCCTAACGGGAACAGCCAAAAGAAGATGATGATGATGATGATGATGATGATCTTTGTTTGGTGTATGATGTTCACCCAGGCTAAACATGAAAACAGTCTATTTGGCTCAGTGATTTATCCCAGTTAACAAAATCATAAATAAATAAATAAATAAATAAATAAATAAATAAATAAATAAAGACAAACATGTAAATGAAAAATCAGCAAAGTCAAAAAAATTGCATAGGAGTGGAAAAGGAAACAAGACGTCTGAATTGCTGCAAAAGGAAGAGTTAACACAGAAAAAGATGAACTTCTGAAAGGGGATGAGAAGAAAGAAAAACAGTATTAAATAAACAATTTCACTTTAAAATTAGAGAAGCAGGGAAAATATGACCCCATTAGACACCATGAATAGTTTATAGAGAGGAGAGGAGAGGATACCACTGTATCTGAAACAAACTCTTAAACAGTGACAGTAATGGGTGGGATTTGTAAGTGCTGACAAAAATATTTTGGCTGCCATGTATATACGTTTGGAGAGAACTGAGTGTAACTTTAGTTTGTTGGACCACCTGATGAAGCACAAGAAGTAGGAAGGATAATGAATGGATAGTGGGAATGCGACAGTACAAGCAGGTCAATATTGATGGAATAATGCAGCTTGAGAGAGTGGAAACAGATGAACGAGTATTATCATTAAAATGAATAGAAATTATGTAAATCCCCTAACTCAGTTAACAGGAAATAATACAACAATACTGATTATATAAATGTGGCAAACCTGAGGCAAGGTCATGGGGTGAGCAGAGCATAGGTCCCAAATCACAGGTCTTGTGGGGTGAGCAGACCTTAGGACCCATCCACAGTTCCACCTGAAGGTAAATAGCTATTAGATACTAAATCCTGA